>NW_018085226.1:0-218479 GCF_000003025.6 Sus scrofa
CCCACGGCATATGGAGAATTTCCATGCTAGGGTCTATCGGAGCTGTAGCCACGGCCTACACCCAGAGCCACAGAAACTCAGATCCTTAACCCACTGAGCAAGGACAGGGACTGAACCCGCAACCTCATAGTTCCTAGTCCAATTCTTTAAGCACTGCACCACGACAGGAACTCCTGTATTTGCTTTTGAAATCTCTTGTAACTTGTGAAAAGTATCATCCACAGCGGCCTATCTCCCTCCAGGTTGGATTGGCACATGCACCCTGGGTTTCTCTTGGGCCCCAATACATAAATAAAAAACTCTGCAATTTGCCAAACTGCTAATCTACTAGATGGACTCGGTCAGTTTTCAGATGCTTTGGTCATTCAATCAATTTCTTTGTTCCCAGCATAGGCCTGGAGAGAGTCACTCTCCATATAGAAGCTCTGGCGAAGTTCACCCAAAAAGCCTTAACTGATAGCCAGAGAAGCATCACCTTGTTAAAGACTGAGGTCTCCCTACTGAGAAAGGCAATCTTGCAAAAGAGAATGGCCCCAGACATCCTCACTGCCTCTCAAGGGGAACCTGAGCCATCATTCACTCAGAAGGCTGTACTTTTATACCAGATGACTGTGGAGAAACCTCTGCTTTGCTTAAAGAGATGAAACCCCAAGCACAGAAAGTACAGGATGGGAAGGCTTAGGCCTCTGAAGTAGTGACTCAAGTTTCAGACTGGTTTTCTGACATACTGGGCAGGATTCCACAGGGCATTCGTTCAGTTCTTTCAGGGACAATTAAATGTTTTGTCTTAACCTTCTTATAGGAATAATGATTTATGCCTCAATTAGACTACTTCTATGTTGTATTCCATACTTATGCAAAAAAGACTACAAAAACTACCCTTAAGCCCCCATCTGAATGGCATAATAACCTCATTCCTTCCATGAGAAGATCCCCCATTCACCACCCCTGTTCAGCAGGAGGCAGCCAGGCGATTACGACGCCCATTGCCTGTCTTCCATCGAAATGGAAGGAATGAACTAGCAGTGGGGAAATAATGTGATGCAGGTACCTCATGCACCTAAGAAAGTAAATTATACTCCTTACTTTAAAACACAATTGTATTCTTTATAGGTGTACAACAATACCAACCACATTTTACTGCATCTCCATCCTTTTACCTCGTGATCCCCTCCTCCAACCTGTCTCATTTTGGAAACCATAAGTTTCAAGTCTGTGGCGTATTGTTCTGCAAAGAAGTTCATTGTGTCTATTTTTGATCCCATTTGTGATTGTTGTGCTATTGATGTTAAGTGATTCTCATTTTTTGTGATTCTGATTCCTTTTAGCAGATATTTCTTTGTTATTCCATATTTGTTCAAGAATGCACAAATTTTCGCTTAATGACCAAAATAGGTCCATATTGAAACTAGCTTAGAAGAAACAATAACACAATCATACTGGGGGACTTTAACACCCCACTTACAGCAATGGACAGATCATCCAGACAGAAAATCAATAAGGAAACACAGGCCCTGAATGAAGCCTTAGACCAGATGGACTTCATAGAAATTTATAGGACATTCTATCCAAAAGCAGTAGAATAATACACTTTCTTCTCAAGTACACATGGAACATTCTCTAAGATTGATCACATCCTGGGCTAGAAACCAAGCCTTGATAACTTTAAGAAAATTGAAATCATATCAAGCATCTTTTCTGACCACAACGCTATACGACTGGACATCAACAACAAGAAAAAAACTGCAAAAAACACCAACACATGGAGACTCAACAACATGCTACTAAACAACCAATGGATCACTGAAGAAATCAAAGAGGAAATTAAAGAAATACCTAGCAGCAAATGACAACAAAGATACAACACTCCAAAACCTATGGGATGCAGCAAAAGCCATTCTAAGAGGGAAGTTTATCGCAATGCAAGCATCTAGGCAGAAAAGTAAGAACAAAAACATCTAAAGCAGGAGGAGAAACAACAAGAAAATAAAAAAAAAAAGAAACCATTAAGAAAAAAAAAGCATAAAAAATCTGAAACAAAAAGGCTTGAAAAGATCAACAAAATTGATAAACCCTTAGCCAGATTTATCAAGGAAAAAGAGAGAGGACCCATATCAATAAAATTAGAAATGGAAATGGAGAAGTAACAACGGACATCACAGAAATACAAAGGATCATAAGAGACTACTATATGCAACTATACGCCAATAAAATGGAAAAGCTAGAAGAAATGGACAAATTCTTAGAAAAGTACAATCTTCCAAGACTAAACCACGATGAAATGGAAAAGATGAATAGACCCATCACAAGTACTGAAATTGAAACTGTGATTTAAAAACTTCCAACAAACAAACGTCCAGGACCAGATGACTTCACAGGCGAGTTCTATCAAACATTTAGAGAAGAGCTAACACCTCTCCTGAAACTATTCCAAAAATTGCAGAGGAAGGGACACTCCCAACTCATCCTATGAGGCCACCATCACCCTGATATCAAACCCGACAAAGATACCCACAAAAAAAGAAAACTACAGGCCAATTTCACTGATGAACACAGATGCAAATGAAAATTATATTCCTTATATTTCTTTTCAAAATGACTAGTGTGGGAATTCCCATTGTAGCTCAGTAGTAATGAGCCTGACTAGTATCCATGAGGTCACAGGTTCAATCCCTGGCCTTACTCAGTGGGTTAAGGAACTAGGTTGCCATGAACTGTGGTGCAGATTGCAGGCATGGCTCATATCCCAAGTTGCTGTGGCTATGGTGGTAGGCCAGCAGCTGCAGCTCCAATTTGGCCCCTAGCCTGGGAGCTTCCATATGTCACAGGTGTGGGCCTAAAAAGACCAAAAAAAAAAAAAAAAAAAACAAGAAAAGAAAATGAGTAGCCTGTAAATTAAATAGCTTAGAGTCCTTCCTCTGCTTCTCCCTGGCCTAGTTGCAGCCTGAATACTCTCAGGCCACCCCTTTTGTTCTTCCTCTCTTCTCAATCTGGCCATTTTCCTCCCTCTGAAACCTCTGATAATGGGAATTCCCTTCATGACTCAGAAGTTAATGAACCTGACTAGAATCCATGAGGATGTGGGGTCAATCCCTGGCCTCACTCACTGGGTTAAGGACGTGGTATTGCTGTGGGCTGTGTGTGGTGTGTGGTGTAGGTCCCAGACGTGGCTGGGATCACATGCTGCAGTGCCTGTGGTGTAGGCTGGCAGCTATAGCTCCAATTTGACCCCTAACCTGGGAACTTTCACATGCCAAAGGTGCAGCCCTAAAAAACAAAACAAAACAAACCTCTGATGACCCAAAATATTTCTGTCCAGTCCTGAAACAGAGCCAGGCCCTCTGGGGCACCTGGAAGAAGCCTTTGTGTCCCCCGTTCCTTTTTCAGGAAATAGGCCTCATTCAGCCTCCTTGACCTTCCCTGAATTCCAAAAGGCAAGTTCAAACAGCTGCTCATCAGGGAAGGGAGTGGGAGAACTAAATTCATGAGCGAAATCCATGGAGAGCATTCTCAAATGAACAATACGCCTCAGATTCCACAGTATGATGTCTCAAGAGTGACCAAGTTTCTTTGTCAACTGCATTGTAATCAGACCTTAAAAGTGCTTTCTTAAGTCTTTTGTCATTATAGGCAGTTACTGTCTTTATTCTAACACCTTTGCAAAAATGCTTGCTCCTCAAGGAGAGCTATAGAAAAGACTTTTGAAAAATACAAGTTCCTGATTTTCAGACCATAATGCTGAATCCAGTGCTGAATGACCCCTGCACTGGGCTTAACAAGAGGACTGCTGACAAAATCACACTCACATGGAGGAAAAGCTATACCAGGACAAGAAGAACACATATACCAGGAGAAGTAGACAGCTGGGCCAAGATGCTGGACCTGACTCATATGTTGATTTATAATGTTTTCTCGACTTCTTGAACTTCTGCATATGAATCAAATGTTCTTCCATCAGGAGCGCCATCCTTGGGTAATTTTAAAAACCAGTCCAATTACTGGGTTGTGGCCAATTACCTGTGCCTAGTACTTCTGGCTTAGCTTGCTGGATTCCTCATCTCCAAGGCTCTGACTGAATATCCCCTAGAAAATGTATTTTATTACTGGCTGAGTTTTTCGCACCTGGCCAATTAAAAATACCTGCTGCTCTGACCCTGTTTGAAACATCCCCTTCTGAAACTAGTTTGAAGCAGGAAGCTATTGACTTAAATATTTACTTAAACTCTATTAGTGTTATTAGCAGTACTGTTGTATTTCAAGAGTATTGCTTCTTGTATTACCAAATGCGTGACTGAGCCTCAACGAAAAATCATGATGACTAGGAGACTGAAAGCAGTTAATTAAATATATGGTTATTTACCAGATCAATGACTGTAATAGTGTAACTCTAGATATGGGAAGATGCAACAAGAGGGAATGTATTCCTGGGCCATAATAGACTATGAGGAGAGGTGGTCCAGCGGATTTTGGCTACTGTAATGAGGCCTAGTCAAGTAACAGCACATTGAGTGGCCTAATCAATTAAATCTTTGCCAGACCTGGGATGAGCATTCCTAGCACCATGGGACAAAATGGTTATGAAATGCCTCCTAAAACTATGGTCAGATTGTGTTTCTGTGTTGACCAAGCTTCATCTGTGACCTCCTGCCTCAGCTCACGGCAACACAGGATCCTTAACCCATGGAGCGAGGCCAGGGATTAAACCTTCATCCTCATGAATACTAGTTGAGTCCTTAACTTGCTGAGCCACAGTGGGAACTCCCTAAAAAACAAAGTAAATTTTTAAAAATATCTGCCAAGGAAAGTGGAAGTCACTTTTTTTCTTTTCTTTTTTTTTTTTTTTGGTCTTTTTGTTCTTTAGAACCTGACCCGTGGCATATGGAGGTTCCCAGGCTAAGTGTCCAATTGGAGTTGTAGCAACCGGCCTATGCCACAGCCACAGCAATACCAGATCTGAGCCGAGTCTGTGACCTACACCACAGCTCACAGCATTGTTGGATCCTTAAACTACTGAATGAGGCCAGGGATCAAACCTGTGTCCTTATGGATGCTAGTCTGGTTCACTAACTACTGAGCCACGATGGGAACTCCAGAAATCACTTTCATAAGGACTTTTCTGAAGTCTAGATAATTTTGATACCAAACCAAATTTGGGTCCCCTGACCACACACAGTAAAGCCGATTGCTGACTGGGGATATGGTGAAGGAAAATGCAGCGTTACTTTAAAGGCACCAATACAAGAAACACAGGTGACTCATGCTTTAAAACCCTGAACTCCCTAATGGGGATTTTTTTTGGGGGGGGGGATTATTATAGGCAAAATTTGGGGTGAGGCCTGCAGGGTGTGTAGCTTTCCTCTGATTGGCTAGAGGTAAGGTAACAGGACAGTGCTCCAGGTACCTAGTGCTCAGCCTAAAGGTACCATCCTCCTCCTGGGGGGAGGCCTTGCTTCTGCAGAACAACTCAAAGATACAGGTCTGCATATTCTTTGTGGAGGAATCAGGACCCTGCATCAAGGCAGCATTATTGTTGCTTGACTGCTTCTCCCTTGTTCACATACCCTCTCCACCCTCCACCCACAATGAGGAACGATTTGAATCTGCCCCTGGGAACTAGGGGAAGATCTAGGAGGCTGAAAGAAGCCCATTTCCTACAGACAAGAAGAGAGGCATACGGAAAGGATTGTGTCTGGGAGAGGCCCAAAGGGTCCTGCCCCATTTCAGTCTGATTTGTAATCAGGTTAGGTCTATAATCCCTATTTTTCATCCTCCAAGGTAAAAACATAGAGACATCATTTCCATATTAATGAGGCATCTTAGCCTGTCACCTGGGAGCCCAGACCTGGTTCTTCATGCACCCTGATGTCTAGGCCATGTCCTTTCCCTTTTAAGTAATACTCAATTCTCTTCCTAAACCAAGGACTCTCACACGTTTTAGTAGAAAAATCAGCCCCTACCAAGAGGGAGTTACCCTGTGGAAAACAAAAAACAACCTATATTATTAATACCTTCTCCCAAAGCCCAGATGCAGGACTTCAACAGAGATATAGGAGCCCATGGAGGGATAGTTAATGAACATGGGCAATATTTTTTTTTTTTTTTTTGCAACCTGTTAAGAAATTAGGGAGGCTCATCAAGGAATCCACTATGTGAGGAAAGTTCTGTATAATGTGTTAGTTGAGCTCATGGTAACTCCTGGCATGAAAAGTGAGAACTCCACTTGGCCAACACCATTCCTCTTGCCTGACAGTTGAGACACGCCCCATCTGCACAATGAACACCCCCAACACTAGACACCCCCCACCCCGAGGCCCCCAGATAAAGCCCATTCAGACCAGAGGGACATATCCTGGAGAAGATTAGGAGATTGACTTTGCTGTCATGCCGAGAGCATAGGACAACCTCAGATAACTCTTGGTGCTAGTGCACCTGTTTTCAGGGTGGGTAGAAGGGTTCCCCATGTCGACTTAAAAAAAAATTCATAACCTGGAAGTTGAGAGTTAAGTTTTATTTGGGGCAAAATTAGGACTTAAGCCTGGGAGACTGCATCTCAGGTAGCCCTGAGAAACCTCTCCAAGGAGGCAAGGGGGTATTTCTCTCCTGGAAGACGGTGCTAGTGGAGCTTTTTCAACAAAAGGTAGGTAGTAGGGGCAAAAGACGTACAGAAAACCAGGTATCTCAAGTCAAGGATTTTAGCACAATTCTACAGCAAGATGCAAGGGTCTAGACTTAGTGGAATCACTCCTTTGATAGGCTATGGGGCCAGCATTCTTTGTTTCTTTCCTGAGTTCCCTCAGTGCTCACAGGTTCACCCTTGGGAGTGGCTGCCCTCACAGAAGACTGTGACGTCTTTTTGCTTTTAAAAAGAAGAGCGGGGGTGGGTGGGGGGCAGTATTTCAGACAGCTCTGAAATACCACACCAGAGAGGAAAGGGGAAATATCAGGATGCAGTGATAGAGGTGAAGGGGGAGGTGCATGCAGCCATGCACACAGTTTACGGGATTGCTTCTGGCATCATGAAGGTTACTACTAGTCATTGGAGGAGGAGACATCACCACGAAGGATTTTCATCTTTTTCTAGACATGAGGAGATGCAAGAAATGGGTTCCTAAAATCTCCTCCTAAAAATATGATCTACACCCTGAGCTCTGCTCAGGCAGTGCTGGGGGTCAGCAGTTGCAGTGGCTCATGCTTTTATCTATGGAGAGGCCTGATGGCAGGTGCCAAGCTCCAATTCACACCCACTAGAATTGAAACCGCAGCCAAAGTGGCAAAGATTGCAAAGAGGTTTGTGTTCCCAGGATCCTTACAAAGTGATAATGGCTCAGGATTCCTGTCTCAAATGACAAATGGGATAACAAGTGGGCACAAATGGACTTTGCACTAAGCTTGGAGACCCCAATCATCAGAGAAAATAAAGAGATCCAATTAAACCTTAGAAGGAACTTCAGTCAAGCTATGCCAAGAAAGTCAAGAAAATTGGATTAAGTTATTCCCAATTGCCCTGCTCAGCATGTGACTAGCCCTGAGGGACAAGTTAAAATTGAAAGCCATTGAACTTCCCAATGCTGAGAGAAGGGGCACTTTAGCCCCTTTGAAACAACTCCAGTGCCACGTGCAAGTAGGAGAAACCATGGTGACCAGGTGCTGCCCACACCCACCAACCTGTCCTCCACCTGTTCCAACCAGGAGACCAGGTGCATCTAAAACCCTGGAAAACCTGCAGCCATGAGACCAGCTCACTCCTAAGAGGAACAGACCCCACTTGTGATGCTCATCACCCATCTGCCCTGAAGCCATGGCGGGGGTGGGGGGGGTAGTGGGGGGGAGTGGAGGGGGGTCACTCTCTGTGTGCATCACGGTCAAGTGAGGCCGTCCCCATCTGAGCTCCAACCTCTAGAGAGACAACCTGGGCCAACGGAGCTCCTTGACCAAATGTGTGAATCTCGCTCTGACGGGAAGCTTTTCTTCCAGATGCAGACTAATTGCAGGAATCACTGCTCCCAGGGGGTAGCTAGTGACCTTGGCCAAGGGAACCATATACATCACTGCCACCATAAAACAGGATACAGTCACCCTGGTGACAGTGACCAAGAAGCCCAATGTGGACTTCCAGCTGTGACAAAAGTCTGCTGCCTGGCCATGATGGCCCTGTGGGTGACAGAGTCGCCCTGATCATCAGCGGATTGTCTGGGGAGGGGTCTGTGCACCAGCGGGCAGGGGTGGAGGGGGTGGGGGTGGGGCTGTTGGCAGGTGGATGCACGTGGCCTAAGTGAAGGCGGTGAAGCAGACCCGGGAAGGCCGCTGGGCTGCGGAGACCAGGCCGCCTCATTTGGCGGAACAAACCCGGAGCCCAGCCGGGGAGATAAACCCTTCCTGGCCCCTCAGTGACCCTGAGCAGCTGTAAAACCCCAACGGGCAGAGGCTCAGGGCAGAACAGGTGCGGCTGAGGCCCGGGGGCCCCAGACACGGGTCCAGGCGGTGGGGGGAGAGGCCCACCTCCTCCCCGGGGTCGTGACGACGCCACACGCACAGGAAGCGGCTGCAGGAGCCGGACCTGCGCCCCTCAGCGCCCCGCAGGGACCAGGAGCAGGACGGGCCCAGAGAGGCGGTGCCACCCGCCAAGCCCGTCAGCAACCCCGGAGTCGACACGGAATTGCCTCATAAAATAAAGTCTGACCTTCTCTTTCCATTGTGCTTAGTCCAGTGTCACGTGCTCACAGGCGGCCTCCTATGGAGGCCTCACCCTCGGCCCCTCAGACCAGACGCCCTGGAGCCACAGGCCGGCCCCTCCACCTCCGCGGGGCGGGCAGGGCGCAGATACTCAGCTGCGCGCGCCTCCCCCACAGGAGCCCCGCCCCCACGGAGCCCCGCCCCCACGGAGCCCCGCCCCACAGGGCCCCTCCCCCCAAGGGCCCCGCCCCCACGGAGCCCCGCCCCGCCCCCACAGGAGCCCAGGCAGCCGCCCCCCACCAGCCTTGCGGAGAAAGTGGCCTCGAGCGGCCCAGCTCCCATCTCTCTGGTCTCTTACCAAAGACCAAAGCCTTCCTTTGCCTCAGACCCAAACTTGTCCTCATTCCACAGGTGTGAGCGACACCAGGCAGAAGGTCCCCGTTGGGGTCTGACTGGGGAGGGTGGGTAACGGGACGGGAAGAAATGGGACCCTCTTCTGCTCAGTCACGCTGTGTGATGTCCCCTAGGGACAGAGCTAAGGGAGCGGCTAAGAAAATTATTTCTTAAATATGAGTGGGGTCTGCATGTCCCTTGAAGAGGGATGTTGACTCTTGGAAACGTGCATCTCCCCTCCTGATAGAAGCCACGTGAGGCTTATAGACCTTCTTGCTCCATCAGGTCAAAGACTTAAAGAAACAGACCCTCACACGCTCTCAGAGGCGGGAGTCTTGAAGGAAATCCATTGCCCGGGAGACCCGGGCTCACACCAGACCCAGGAGCCCACAGCGTCAGAGCGTTTCCTCCTTCAGACGCCCCCACCCTACAGACCTGAGCCCCAGGAAGCGCCCCTGTCCTCTAAACTGAGGGACTGGGACCTGAGACCTGCCTGACTGGCCAGGGGTCTGGAGCCGGATTCACAGGAACTAGTGGTTCCTATGAGGACGGGCTTCCTGCAGGGGGCGGTAGAGAGCCGCGTGACCACAGTGGAAGGGGGCCTCCATAAAACACCAAGGGCAAGAGGACTGGTGTGGCCCCCGGAGTTCTCACCAAGGGAGCTTTTGGCAAAAGGCCAATTCTCTCTCTCTCTTTGTTGTTGTTGTGGTTGTTGTTGTCTTTTGTCTTTTTAGGGCTGCACTCTCGGCACATGGAGGTTCCGAGGTTAGGGGTCTAATCAGAACTGTAGCTGCAGGCCTCCGCCAGAGCCACAGCAACACAGGATCCAAGCTGGTCTGTGACCTACACCACGGCTCATGGCAACATCAGATCCTTAACCCACTGAGAGAGACCAGCGATCAAACCCACAACCTCATGGTTCCTAGTCAGATTCATTTCCGCTGCCCCATGATGGGAACTCCCAAAAGGCCAATTCTCTGGTGTTCACTTTTTGAATCTGGGAAAAGGCACGTTGTCAGAGCTGTAGCCATTTCCCTTCTGCACTGAAATAAATACCCTTTGGATGTTGATCCAGCTCCTGAATTAACTGAGTCAGAACACCCCTACCCAGGGCAGAGCCAAGTTCCAGGGAGGCTGACAGGACAGGCTGGGGACATGGGAAAGGGGACAGTCGCCCCACCTACACGCACTGACCTACTGGGGACAGAGCATCATCCTGTCAAGTGGACAGAGGCCCAGAGACTCAGGTCCTGCCCCACAGTCCTGTGCAGGGTGAGCCAGGAGGTCAGGGGACATTCCGCACCCTCTCAGGGAGCCTCCTTAGTGCACAGCTCATGACGCCAGGAAGCAGGAATCCGTTGTCTGTCACACACAAACCACCCAAGACAAAGGGCCTTAAACAGGAGGCATGGAGCTATTGTTAAGCACAACTGTGAGGGCTGAGGAGGAGGGGTGTTGCTGGCCTCATGGGCTTACTCACCCACCTGCCGCCAGCTCGGGGCCCAGCAGGCCCTGAGTGTCCAGGACAGGACTCGCTTCCATTTGAGGCCTGGGCTGGGTTGGCTGGAAGAGCTGGGATGGCCTGGTCTCTCTCTCCACATGGCTTCTCACCTCAGTCTGCTTATGCTGTGGTGGTCCTGATGGAGACAACTTTGAGCTGAAGTTTAAAGGATTAGAGGGCAGCAGTGAGCAGGAAAAAGGGGGCGAGGCTAGTGGGAGGGAGGGAAATGATTTATAAGATGTTCCAAGACCCTGTGAGGTAGGAAGAGTTATGACACCTTATAGGAAAAAAAGGGGGGGGGATAATATTAGTTTGGTTAAAAACAGAATAGAAGAGAAAGGTGGATGTCAGGTCATGCAGGTTCAAGGAGCTGAGATTTCTTTTTTTTTTTTTTTTTTTTTTGTTAATCTTCATACTAAGAATAATGGGAAACCACTGAAAGGTTTTAAGCAATGGAATGCCATGATCCAATTTGCTCTTTAAAGAAAGAGCATGGCTATGTGTTTTAGGAATTATAGGGAACAGGAAGCAGGCTTTTTCACTCTTGGTACTACTGACATTTCTTTTTTGGGGGGAGCCAGCTATGGCATGTCCAAAACCCTACTAGCAGCTGCCACTCACTGGGGGAGAGGTAGGTAGAAGCTGGAAGGAAACCACAATTCCCTAAAGTTACAACACTTACAGTTGCAAGTTGCACTGCTGTGCTCTATTGATTTGGCAAAAGCCTTTGGAGAGCTGCCCTGAATTCAGGAACAATTTAACTTAAAATCATGTTTTTATAAATCCCACCTGCTATATACATTTTAAAAAGTGCTGTATGTTTTCTCACTTTCCATTTGTCCTTGTCCATGGGTAAGGCCGGGTGCGCATCTGCCTCCAGAAACGTCCTCCCAGCAGTTCTCTGTGGCCTTTGTTCACTGAACGGGAGCCCCATACTCACAGCCCAGCTGCCAGTGCACCCCTGCCTCCTAGAGAGGTGACGGGGACTGGCAGGTCGTGGTAGGTATAGGGCCATCAATAGAGGGGAAGAGTGCCAGGCGTTCCTGCTTCCTCGCGGTCCCAGAGTCTCGGAAGATTACCTGTAATTGCGTGGGTGTGAGGAGAGGCGGGCAGGTGAGAACCCCTGGGCATCATCGTCACAGGCACTTTTGAGGGCAGGAATGGGTCCCTTTAAGCTATATCCAAGCGGGTCTTGCCTATTGCATGTGCCTTTCATTCCTTCTTTTCCTGTGATCAGGGAACCAGTAGAATGTAGATACCACCCCCGCCCCCCACAAATGTTGTAGAAAAGCCCATCCTCAGCAAGCCCTGGGTTAGGAGTCCATACTCGGTGGCTACCACACGGCCCTGACTTCACTGTCTACACAGCCCCTCCTGGGACTGCTTAGCCCTGGCCTCTCATTCCCCTGAGGACAGAAGGACTGGCCTCCCTTCCCCTGCCACTTCCTCCCGGAAGAAGACATCCTGCGGGAAGCCGGGAGAAGCCCTCGCTCAGCCTTGGAAGGCCTCCCAGGTCCATCGCTGACCCCTGTGGCGCGGTGAACCCTCGGTGGCCTGTGATCACATTGCAGGGCACAGGTGGGTGGAGGGCGATTGCCTCTGATGTGTGGTCAGGGAGCGCGCGGAGCTTCCCCAGGACAGCCAGCCAGTGATTCCCTGCCAAGCACAGCTCCCACACTCCACTCCAAGAGCCCTGGACGAAGGATGGAGAAACTGGCTCAGGCCCCAGCCGTGGTCTGCTGAGGCCCCTGAGGCCTCGTGTACCCACCTGCACCCGGCCAGTGACCAAGTCCAGCGAGGATCCCATAAACCTTCCCCACAGGGATCCTTAATGTCCACTGGCTTCCAGACAGAGCCAGGGGATCCCCTAGCTCCAAGCCACAGGACACAGTGTCTGGGCTGCTTGTCATAGGAACCAGAAAAGAAAAGAGAAAGCGAATTCCTACCTCCTCTCCAGCCACAGGGCCTCTGCCTTGCTGAGCGTGCGTCCACTTAGGGGAGACCCCTCTGGAGTGGCATTTTAGTTCCACACAGGTGGGTAGCGGAACAGGTGTGAGTAGTTTAGCAAGAAAGGACCATTTCTCCCTTAAACACCTGCCTCCCTGTGCAGCCTCAAAGCAGACAGAAGCCTCACACTAGCATAGGAGGTGCAAAGCCACCTGTTCATATAACTCTGGCAAATAGTGAAAAACAGCCTTGGAAAGAAGAAAAGAATTCAAAACCAGTGCAAATACTGTAACTCAAGCGGAAGGATTAAGCTTCATCGCAGTAACAGGCAAACAGGGAGAGGTGTTTCCTGTTTGTAATGGGAACTTGAGGGGTTATTTTTTGCAGCCTGTTTGATTCCATCAGATGGTGAGATAGCAGCTTTCTTAGCCTTGTCAAAATAAAAACATGGGAGAAACATCCAGTCTGCTCTAAGCCAGCAAGCACTTATGTTTGAATATCCTGATTTCAGCTGATGGAGGATCAGATAGGATTCTGTTCACAAAATAGCTGGGCACTGGAGGGGCTGTAACTGTGATTGTCTCACTGCCTGCTTACATCCCAAGAAAACAAAACACCATTTCATCAGCATTGATTTTCAATATTTTTGAAATGTTACCTTTACATTTGTTTCATGGAGTAAGAGAAAAGCAGAGGAGGGGGTAGGAAGGCTACAGGGAAAGGAGCCAAGAGAAACTGGACATGGGGAGAGTGGGTGGGAGATCAAAGGGCTGCGGTGGCAGAGCTGGGTGGGGAGGACCAGGGCCCGCAGTGTGGGGACACAGCCCATGGATGCCACGGGGATGAGGGCAAAGACAGGACCAGACCACCCTTAGACCAGGGCAAGAGGCCTCCGCCCTGAGCCTCACACTCTGGAGGACCCCAGTCCAGCCCCCCACTGACCCCACTGGTCCCCATGGGGAGAAGCCTCTGAGAGCCAAGGGGACACACCTCTCCAGCACCCCTTTCCCCAGGTGCTCGCTTGGTAAAGTGTGGTCCACAAACCAGCAGTGTCAGCATCACCTGGAGGCTTGTTAGAAATGCAGGCTCTCAGCCTGCCCTCTGCCCACAGCAAGTTAACAGAAGTCTGCATTTTAACAAGATCCCAGGTGGATCATTTGCCCCTTAAAGATCCAGAAGCACTGTCTAGACCACTCAGGTGCCCAGGATCCCAGAATGGCCTGCCCAGCCTCCCAGCCCATTTTGAGAACCTGCCTGGGCCTGTGGCCTGAGTCCAGCCTCCCAAGGGTGACAGCGCCAGGCAGCACCTCAGGTGTGAGGAGTCCTGGGCTGGGAGGGCCCGTTTGCGAGGGAGGGAGGGGTGGCCAGCACGTGTGAACGAGCTGAGGGTGCTGGATCCTTGCCAAGAGCTAAGCACTGTCAGTTTTAAGCCTGTGAATCGGAGAAGACAGTGTGCTGTCCTTGCTGTCACTGTATTTGATGTAAAACAAGAAGGAAGGAAAACTATGCATATTTAGTTAGTAAAGGAAATCTGCGAATTTCAGTAGAACTCGAAAGTGGCCAGAGATGTTCATCTGTTAGACATCCCTATTTCTCAGCATTGTCTCAAATCGCCCAGGTGAACGTTCCTGAAATTGGCTTCCTACTCGGAGGAAAGGAATTCTAGAATCATCAACCCTCCCCTGTGCGCTTGGGTGTTGGCTGGGTTACTACACGTCCAAGTAGCATCAAACAAACCTGTGAAGATACTTTCTTCTAAAATCCACTAGTGGCAGAGTCACGTCAGTTAAACCAGGTCTTTAAGAAAATGAACTGGAGTTCGTTTATCTTCCTATCAAGAAGAGGCATACTGGAATAAATGTTACTGGCCCAACTCCAGGTAGAAAAATCTATATACCCCAGGGAAAAAGAGAGCCTTCCGGAGACAATGAACTTACACCAGGACACATCGTTGGGCGGAGTGTCAGGGAGCAGGGGTTTGTGTTTCAACTGTCCCTGGAGGCCCCAGGCATCCACTGCTCCCTGCAGCTCTGCTGTTCAAAGAACCTCTGTTCAGAACACACAGGATCCACAGGGGCCCCTCCCTCCGAAACAATTCGGGGAATGGCACTGTTCTTGGAATTCCGTGCATAGGTGATGCTGCGTTTGGCATTATTACATCCTTGAAAAATCACCTACTGCCTTATCCCGCCTGTGTGAAAACTGCTTTCATTAGCAGTCAGCACCTCACTCCACCCGCTCCAGGCGAGGCTGTGCCTGTCTCTGTGCCAGCGCCCCACGCTGGACTGGAGCCTGTGCAGAGGATACAAATCTGAAACTTGTCAGATGAGCTGATACTTGTCCCAACTGTTGTCATTGACATTTTTTTTTCTTTTTTTTGTCTTTTTAGGGCCGCATCCACAGCACATGGAGTTTCCCAGGCTAGCAGTCAAATCAGAGCTACAGCTGCCGGCCTAGGACACCGCCACAGCCACAGCAACGCTGGGTCCAAGCAGCGTCTGCAACCTACACCACAGCTCAAGGCAATGCCAGATCCTTAACCCACTGAGCGAGGCCAGGGCTCGAACCCACATCCACATGGATACTAGTTGGGTTCGTTCACCACTGAGCCACGACGGGAACTCTCGGTCTTGACATTTTTAAAGAGTAAAGGCTTGTGGTTTTGTGGCATGTCCTCAGTTTGGGTTGTCTGCTGATCTGTTTTAGTCCATAATCCTTTTTTTCTTTGTATGGAGCAAGAATACTCTAGACATTATATTATTGTCATGACCTCACACATCAAGAGCCAAGGGTGTCGGTAGGTCCATTATTGGTATTGACTCTGGTCACTTGCTTAGCCTGGTGTCTGCCAAATTTTTCCACTTTAAAAATAGAATTCTCAGAGTTCTTGTCATGGCTCAGTTGAAGCGAATCTGATGAACATGCATGAGGATGCAGGTTCAATCCCTCGTCTCAATCAGTGGGTTAAGGATCTGGCATTGCCATGAGCTATGGCGGTCTCAGACGCAGCTTGGATTTGGCGTTGATGTGGCTGTGGTGTAGGCTGGAGGGTACAGCTCCGATTCGACCCCTAGCCTGGGAATCTCCATATGGTGTGTGTGCAGCCCTAAAAAAAAAACAAAAATAAAATTAAAATAAAAATATAGGAGTTCCTGTCGTGGCGCAGTGGTTAACGAATCCGACTAGGAACCATGAGGTTACTGGTTCGATCCCTGCCCTTGCTCAGTGGGTTAACGATCCAGCGTTGCCGTGAGCTGTGGTGTAGGTTGCAGATGCGGCTCGGATCCCGCGTTGCTGTGGCTCTGGCGTAGGCAGGCAGCTACAGCTCCGATTCGACCCCTAGCCTGGGAACCTCCATATGCCGTGGGAGCGGCCCAAGAAATGGCAAAAAGACAAAAATAAATAAATAAATAAATAAATAAATAAATAAATAAAATAAAATAAAAATATAATTCTTCCCTAAAGAATTAATCTGGAAAGATACTTTGAGTCTATGAAAACGTCCTCTCTCCCCCAATGCCCCATTCACCCTACATTGATTTATCAGCCAATGATGAATTTTGTCTGAATTATTTATGACAGTGATGGCTGCCATAAGGTAATTTCCTGTCAATCTTCCTACATTTGTCAGTTGCTGTTCTACTTCAAAAAAAACTTTCCCTTCTTTTTATTTAGCTTGTATTTTATCAAAATCAGAACACTTATGGATTTAAAAAAAAAATGCATTGTTGCAAAGCGTAAGGTTTAAAAATCCTCAATCCGAGGTTGACTGTTCCTTTCTTACTTTCAGCACTTCTAAGATGATATAAACTCCATCTTAGAGACTCACTTTTTGTCCGGGTAGTCTGCAAAATTTAATTTTAAAAATCTTTTTATGTACTGTCTTCCAAAATTAAATATGATTAGATTTGGACCAAAGCTTGTTTTGGAACACCCAAAGCGGTCATTCTTGAGATGAGTATTTGGCTGGTTTTATGAGCACAGTTGCTGAGTGAAAAAGTCAATTTAGTCAGAACCATCCAAAATGTAAGCTTTCTGAAAAACATTCTTAGTGTATCAAAGTCTCAATCTTGGTTCTTAAGAAAATCCTACAATCCCAGTGTTGACCCCAAGGCAAGTCAGATGGGCCTGGAGCATAAGTGGAGGCCTCACAGGGCTGGGGTAGGTAACTGCTTCTACTAATGTTACTTTTCAGTTCTAAATTCAAATACATATATTTTTTTTCCCCAGCTTTTCAACACATATTACTGTTTTAGTTTTTTTGGGGAAAAAATGAGGTTATTTTTCTTAGAACATTAGGTTTAAAAAGCAAAAACTCAGAGTTCCCATTGTAGTGCAGTTGTTAACGAATCCGACTAGGAACCATGAGGTTGCGGGTTTGATCCCTGGCCTCGCTCAGTGGGTTAAGGATCCGGCGTTGCCGTGAGCTGTGGTGTAGGTCACAGACGTGGCTCAGATCCTCTGTTGCTGTGGCCCTGGTGCAGGCCAGTAGCAAAAGCTCTGATTAGACCCCTAGCCTGGGAACCTCCATATGCTGCGGGAGCAGCCCTAGAAAAGGCAAAAGACCAAAAAAAAAAAAAAAAGCAAAATCTCAGTTAATCTATATTCTGGGTTTTTGTTTTGTTTGTTTTGTTTTTGTCTTTTTAGGGCCACACCTGCAGCATATGGAGGTTCCCAGGCTAGTGGTCAAAGTGAAGCTATAGCTGCCAGCCAACACTACAGCCACAGCAATGCCAGATCCGAGCTGTGTCTGTAACCTACACCACGGCTCACGGCAACACCGGATCCTTAACCCACTGAGTGAGGTCAGGGATCAAACCCACAACCTCTTGGTTCCTAGTCAGATTCGTTTCTGCTGCACCACAATGGGAACTCCTAAATTGTCTAGTTTTAGACATAAATATCATGGTAACAGTTAATACAGAGGGTAGTGAAGAGAGCTAATCACATAGCCAGTTTTGTTCTAAGCAGGGGTTCTCAACTATCTGGGATTAAGAATTGGTTTGATTTAATTTTACATTTTCAGCCCATTGTACCCTCATCAGCGATCCCACTGTGCACGGCTAGTGTGCAGCTCAGCCACATACACCTCAACCCTCTGCCTGGTCTCTGGGCTGTAAGATCCCCCCCGTCCTGAGTGTGGATGTCACCACAGTGTCAGGTGCTAGCTTGCTTTAAATTCCCATTCATATTTCAGACCTACTCACAAACAGTTTGTGGACCAGCGCTAGCTCACAGGCCTTAGTGTGAGTGTCACTGTCATGCTGAATCTTGTCACAGCCCTCTGAGGAAGGTACCCTTCCCATATCAGCTCTCAGACAAAGACACTAAAGCACAGTGGGCTTCCCAACCTCAGGAGCACACGATTAGCAGGAGCAGAACTTGTGTCCAAACCCAGGCAGTGCCCAGAGGAGCCAGCATTTGACCCTGGAAGCCTGGCTCCAGACCTCGTGCTGCTCCCCGCGTGCTTGTTGGATTTTAACTCTATGTGAAGGATGAACAGTTCGGTTTAGGCCATCAGGTCAGGACCTCCTCAGACACACCTTCCACAGTCCACACAGCCACCTTCATCCACACCAATCCTGCTCTCCTCTCCTGGTGATGAAGAGTCACCAAGGTCACTGATTCCATCCTTTGCGTCTGTGGATGATCTTGGTCCATCCATCATCCCAATGAAAGCAGCTGTGCAAGGGTGGGAATTACATCCATTTTCCATGTGAAGAGGCTGAGATTCACAGGTTGAGACACTTACCCAAGCATGTAACTCCAGGTACCAGGCTACAGGGTGACCACAGCCCATTCTGTCAAGGAAGGTGCCAGTGTGTTATGCCAGCCCCTTAGCTGGTTATCACTCTCCTCTCACTCTCAAGTCTCCCACTTTGGACAGTATATTCTTTGGGCACCCACGTTGCTAGCAAGTGGCAGAGAAAGAACGGACAAGCTGATCTGTGTGACTGACTCCCAACCCAGGGCTTTCTATTATCCCAGGCTTCCTCTTAATATTACAAAATTATGAAGTTTAGATGGAAGGTTTGTTCTCAGTCATTATTCATTCAGCAAACCTTTACTGAGCACCCCCTGTGACAGACCCTGTGTGGAAAGCGTAATTACTAAGTGAATAGGGTACAGTTCCAGGTTTTTAGGAGCTCATGATTTAGTAAGAAAACAAACGACCCCTGAACACTCATAATCAGGGCAGGCTATATAATTTACAGGACCCGGTGCAAAATGGAAAAAAGCAGGGTTTCTTGTTTAAAATTTAAGTATCTCAAGATGGTGACATCAGGACACTAAACCAAGTATGGTCAGTGTAACAAATGAGAGGAGTTGAGGGCTTTACAGCAACACGAGTTCCCTAGGAGATGACTGATGCTTCCTGAAGAGCTGAACACTGGGCTGACCCCAGAGAATGAGGGTTCCTCCCCTACGTGGACCTGCTCCTCTACGTTCAGACCACAGGGCATGAGAACAGTCACTTAGTCATCTTGACTTAAATGTCAGCCACCAAGAGCGTCCCTCCACAGTACACACACCCCAACCGTCTACCTCTGGAGCTGTGACACACACCGGGGGGGACGTGGACACATGACGTCCAGACCTCCCTTCAAGGACTTGCCCAGCTGCCAGAAGTGCTGCCAGTGGGCAGCCTTAAACCAGCAGCCCTTCTGGGGGCCACATACATGCAATGACCCGTCATGTGGATGCATAAAGACCAGGCCATGGGACATGTCAGGAAACCCTGAGGGGCCACCTTCATCCAGAGCCCCCATGGGGTCAGCTAATGTTGTCTGGGCAGCATCCCAGCTTGATTTTTCCCTCTTCCCTGTCCTGCTTCTTCCTTCCTGATTCCACAAGTGCTGACCCCAAGACACCCCTAATACACATCCCGACACTAGACTCCACCTGGGTCTGAACTCCACAGAACCAACATGTATCCAAAAAAAAAAAAAAAAAGATTCCAGTGTTCAGGATTTTTATTTGAAAATTATTAGTTATTCACATACTTACAACTTTAAAAATCCCCAAAGAGAATACAGAATTGCAGAAACAGGACTTTGGGAATGAACACGGTTAGCTTTGGTTTAAAATCCATAATGTTCTCTGACTAAAATGAAATTAAGGTAAATATTAACCAAAGAAAACTATCATGTTGAACCATAGAAAACTGCCATTTGATAGGTTAAAACTACGTTATGTTCCATATGCTTCAAGCTAATAGAAAAAAATGAATCAGCCTTTGAAATTTAGAGAACATTATGCTTAGGAATAACATGTGGGTAAAATACATAACTAATAATTAAATTAGAAATTAGAAAATATATAACACTATGGTTATTGACAAGTACCTAAACCTGTAGGTTGAAGCTAAAGTGGGTCTTAGAAAAAGTAGGCTTCATCTACTGACATTAGAAAAATAATTGATATTGTTTCCAATTTCAGAATTTTGAGAAAAAAATCTCTAAGGAAATGAAAAGTTGAAAGAAAGAATATTATGACTAACTAAAAATTTTAAAAAAAACAAAGATCAATTAAGCAAAAAAACTGACTCTTGAAAATTAATAGGCAAAAGTCATGTAAGATTATTCTTAGAGAGAAGGTCCAAAGAAAATTAATAAGCCAAAATGAACACAATTATAGATGCTGCAGAGATTAAATGTATAAGATATTATGGTTAACTTTATACCAATCAAGCTCAAAATTCACAGGAAATAGATCCGCTCCTAGAGAAATAAAACTTACCAAAAATGAATCTGTAAAAAAAACACACTGCAGAGTTCCATTCATGGCTCAGCAGTTAACAATCCTGACTAGGATCCACGAGGATGCAGGTTCAATCCCTGGGCTCACTCAGTGGGTTACACATCTGGCATTGCATGAGCTGTGGTGTAGGCCACAGACATGGCTTGGATCTGGCGTTGCTGGGGCTGTGGTGTAGGTTGGCGGCTGCAGCTCCAATTCAACCCCTCGCCTGGGAACTTTCATATGCTATGGGTGCAGGCCTTAAAAAAAGACAAAAAGAGACAAAAAGAAAAAAAAAAACCTGAATAGTACTAAGATAATTACCAAAAATTAACCAGACATTGATTGTTGCACAACACTGTGAATGCCATTAAGGCGGCTGAATTGTAGGCTTATTTGACGTTAAATACATTTTACCACAATAAAAGTGTAAAAAATAAAACCCTCCATCCAGAAGACGATCAGTCACATGTGTGTCCTTCATTATCAAATCCCTCTGGAGGATATTTTCTCTTCCTTCTCTTAGACCATATAAAGACTGTCCTCTATCTTAACCACAGGTCTTTTTATGTTTTGGAGGGGGGGCACCTCTCTTCCATAATGTCACAAACTAAAGTATATATTTTTTGTTTTTCCTGTGAAGTATTTGGGTGGAATAATGGATCCTAGTTCTGTTAAAGGAAGAAATGAGTGAAAATGACAACTTTACACAGTCTTCAGGTGAACAGGATCCCTGATATAACTGGAAAGTAGTAGGATGTAATTGGGGGAAGGAAGGAGCAGTAAAACACCTCTGGGACAACTCTGTCTTATAGCTTAGAAAATAAGCTTTGCTCTGGAGTCTCTCGAGGCACAAAACCTGAGAGACAGTTTTTATTGGTGGCCTGAGCCTCTGATTTGGATAAGAAAAAAAAGTGTAACATATAAATAAAAATAACAAATCATTTTTGTAAGAGCTTGCAATCACCGGGTGAAGGTGTAAGAAAAAAAAAATAAACTAACATCCTGTATGTGTAAATATTTGTTGCTGGTATAAAAAAAAGTAAAATACAGTTTATGCAATGCAAAAACTTGGAGAAATGCCTCTGGAGCACACCTGCCCTCACGGCAGGATCACAGTGCTGCCCCCACACTGTTCAGGCGGAGGCCCGTCCACTGGAAACGTTCAGAACCGTGTGGCTGTTGTGAGTAATTTCTGGCTATTTCCTTTCCATGTGCACCTGAGGGGAAAAAATACAGAAACAACATGTTTAAGGGTTTTCAAGTACTTGTCCCTAAGCCATTTCCACATCCACCTCTTCATGTGAAGCAAGTCACAGCACGAGTGGAGGCACAATTTAAAACACAGGGATGTATTGGTTCTAGGGAGGAAGTAGCCCCATTAAAACTCGTGTCACCTGCTGGGTCACTCAGTCATGAGACTGCAGATCTGTCTTATAAAACCTGGGCCCAAGTACATTTGTGGGTCCTGTCCACAAAGTCATCATGGGAAATGATGGATTTTACACATGAAATAGAAAAGTGTCAAGACACCTACTTTCCTATCAGGTGTACCCCCACCCCCTCCGTGGGGCTTGGGCTTAAAGCCAATCAACCTGTAGATCTACTTTAGTTCTGATCATTCTGATTCACAGAGATCCTTTATCACTACATTAAATTAAAAAGCAAAGTCATTTTCCTGACTCAAAACCTGGACATAAATTAAGAACAGAGTGACAAAGAGGCTGGGCAATCTAGCATCTACATGAGAGTTTCATTTTCACACATAAAATGAACACAACAGTTTTTGATGTTGATATCAGGTTGTAATTCCTATATTTTACAAATTTGGGCAAGCACTGAAACACTGGTGTATATGTATGAAATTTCCTGGTGTCTAATTTGTGCAGCAAAGCAGTTGCAGAGCCTATAGACATGGGATCTGTGGAGAGTGGGTGACAAGAATGAAAAGAGAATCAAAAGCTTTAACAAGGACTCAACCAAGCAACTTCTCTAAAATGGAAAATGAGACCAATAATAGGACAGTTCTTTGCCAGGCCTTTGAGTTCTTGAATTCTACCAATTTCTAGCTGAACTGGAAGAGATACAGGTTTTCTGATAAATGTATAACCAGAACATAAAGGAAATGAAACGCTGTCAAGTTTCTCTGTTTCACCATCATCAGTTTTTTGGAGCTGTATCTTACCTCCATCCCTGGACAGATGCGCAGAACAAACTGAAATAATGTCAAGACTTGGGAGCTCTTATCTCTGAATGTGTTTGGCTAAAAAAGGACTATAAATGTAATCTTTTTTTCCCCAAAGAAGAATGAGAAAAGTTTTGTTTGCGACTTGACAGCAGCCATCCATCTAGGCTGGCTCGTGTCACCTGCTGGGTCACTCAGTCATGAGACTGCAGATCTATCTTATAAAACCTGGCCCCAAGTACATTTGTGGGTCCTGTCCACAAAGCCATCATGGGAAATGATGGATTTTACACATGAAATAGAAAAATGTCAAGACACCTACTTTCCTATCAGGTGTACTTTTTTTTTCTCTTGATGCTTCTTGCATAATTGCTACCCCCCAAAGAGCACTGAATATGAAATGCTATATATTCAAATGCCCCTTAAGTTAGGGAGAAAAATAGGAAATTCTTCAAGAATGCTGAAACCCCATTGGGTGAAATCAGAAGTTACTTTCATTTTAATGCAAGAAATTAAAAATAAGGCAGGGAGCCTAACTGCATTGAATCTCCTGCCTCCATTTTTTAAGGCGAGCCATATCATGTGTGGTTATATATTTAGATACTCTCTAGGTAAAACTAAAAACAACCAAAAGAACAAATGGAAATACATTCACTGTTTTCTGCTTGACGATCCTCCAAAAATCACCTTGTTCCATTCCCCATAACTCTTTCTCAAAGTAATTTTTTTTTTTTTGTCTTTTTGCCATTTCTAGGGCCACTCCCGTGGCATGTGGAGGATACCAGGCTAGGGGTCTAATCAGAGCTGTAGCCGCCAGCCTATGCCAGAGTCACAGCAACGTGGGATCTGAGCTGTGTCTGCGACCCACACCACAGCTCACGGCAACACAGGATCCTTAACCCACTGAGTGAGGCCAGGAATCGAACCCACAACCTCACGGTTCCTAGTCGGATTCGTTAACCACTGAGCCACAATGGGAACTCCTCAAAGTAATTTTTTATAAAGAAATTTTAATTCTAGTGACTTTTAACCCAAATGGCCTTTGTTTCATGGTGTGAAATATTTGAAACCGAGACTGAAGATGAGCATCTTGTGTATAAAATCCTTGATTTGACGTTTCTCTTTCTCATGTGTTACTATGGTGTAGACCACACTCTGGCTGACAGCACAAGTGAGAGAAGGCATCTCTTTCACAGGGAAGGTTGTGAAGGGGGTTGAGATGACTGAAAGCTTGTTAGCAGATCCTCGTGGATGGCGCGAGGCTGGGGTAAGGAAGCCCGGGCTCATCTCCCTCTCCTGGGGTCGCTGCTGACCATGGAAACATCACTTAAGCTCTCTCCACAGTGGGGGCCTCAGTTGTGAAATGAGGCAATGACCTACCTCATAGGAACCAAGGGATGACTACAATCCACAGGCTGAAAACACACCAAGCTAAGTGCTGGGTGTGATCATGATGCTGCTCAGAGACGTGGCCCCTTAGTCCATGGAAAGTAGCAGCATTCCTTGCCTTGAATGATGAAAACAAAACTTCTGGGAGGCCCTTTGTGAATCTTCTGATTTTACCTTTAAAGAAGCCCAGAGTCTTAGCTGGACATATTGAACTCAGTGAACATGATAAACTGGGAGGCAGAAAGGTGGTTAAAAGATGCCTAACTCTTTCTAACCTGTGATTTTGAGAAATTACTTAAGTTCCTCTGCCTCAGTTTCTCCATCTGAGGGATAATACTGCCAGCTCAGAATGGTTGTGAAGATTAAAAGAGAAAATGTCAAAAAAAAAAAAGTTCAAATTCAGAACAAGCAGAATATAAGACCAGTGGGTGGTGGGTTTCTTGGCCCTCTCCCCTCCTTCTCTTGGGCTTGGTTCATTATAGTTCTTCCAATGCAGGTTGAAACTAAGTCTAACTCTTAAAATCGAGCTAGTAGATAAAGCCACTGTCATGGAATTAGAGCTTACTAAAAGCAAGAGAGCAAGAAAAACTCCCCTGCATTAATGAAGTCCAGCACTTGGCTCAAGACATTGAGAATTCTGGCTCAAGACTCAGTCAGTTCATCCTCATTGAACAGCATGGCCCTGGTTCAATCCCAGGAACCCTCAACCTCCTCATCTTTAAAGCAGTCTAACTTTTGTGTATATACTGGCACATATATTATCAAGTTAAAAAGTACTGAATAGTAAGAGAGGATTTCTACTTGTAACTTAATGGAATAATGCATTTTCTCTCCCCTCATCCTTACAGAAATCACCCTAAAAAGGATAATTGGCAGATAAAAATTGAGCCCAATCATTGATGAAATCAGGAGTTATTTTAAATCCCAAATGACGAAATATCTGGACAGGCTGCCGTATGCAACTGGATCTAATGCGCTGTGGCAAGGCAGAGAGAGGGTGCTTAAGGGGAACAGATCTCAGCAATCACGGGAGAGCATGGTTCTCCAACTAAGGGGCAGATTCTAAGGTGCCAATTCTAGGAATCATGTAGAATCATTATCTTTGCCTGAAGCACATACACCGGTGATGTCCTAGGAGAAGAGATTCTGAAATGCAAGCGGTATGAACTGCCCATCACTGCAGGCTAGGCAAGAATACAGGCTAAATGAATACGTGTTCTCAATTTCTCTCCCACTTGCTGATGGACAAAGACAAACACACACCCTCTTCCATCTCTCTGTGCCATGAGGAGCTTATGTATTACAGAGAGCAAATTCCACTCAGCCTGAAATGATGCCTTAGCCACAACTACCCACAAATATACGGTCTAGAAAAAACTCAACGCAAAGGCAAGTAGTAGGAAAAACAATAACAAAAAAAGCAGTACAGTATCTGTAACATACACAAACAAAAAAATGAGGAAAATGAACAAAATGAGCATGTGAGGGATGAAAAAATACTCACTTAACAAATGAAAATTACGCAAAAATATAATGCAATACAGTCAAAGAAAATGGAGAACAATCAACCTGTGGACAATAGACATCAGAGCACAGGAAAACATGGTACAGCAACAGAAGATGATGAAACACGAGTTGACAGATGCCAAAGTGAAATGGAAGAGAAAAATGAAAACATCAAAGAAATGACAGTTCTGAAGGCCACACAAAGAAGATTAGCTACAGCTAAAGAAATAATAGAGACATTGGAGGACAGGATGGAGAAAGAAAGCCACATCACTGTAAATTGATAAAAATTTTAAAAGAATTAAGGAGATAAAACAGACAGGACAGGCAACATACATATTACAGATATTTATAAAGAGGAGACTCCCATCAAATTAAACCAACTCAAAGACATAACTCAAGTAAACTTCTCAAAATAAAACACTTGAATGTAGAGACCAGGAGTACATGATGTCTTAGGAAAAACCAATGACCTTCAAAATAAAGAAAGAATCCTTTGTGCATCCAGGAGGGAAGATCAAGTTATATGAAATCAGAGATGTGACAGAAATATGTTTCATACAATTGACCCTTGATCGAGGTGGGGCTGAGTGGCTCTGACCCTCTAAATGGTCAAAAATTTGTGTATAACTTTACAGTCACTCCATATCCATGTAGTCAAACAACTGTGGATCAGGTAATATTACAGCACATAGTCACTGAAGAAACTCTGCGTACAAATGGACCCATGCAGTTCAAACCTGTGCTGTTCAAGGGTTACCTATATTTACAGTAAGTCAGGGATTCTAACTCCAAGGGACTCCCCTCCCCTTTAAGATGACATAGAGCCTTGTTTTCAAACTTTTTGGGGGGCTGCCATGCTCAATAGTAAATATGTTTAATTTTACATTGAGTCCCAGTACAGAGTCACCAGCTCTATCTATATTTGTGAACCCTGAAAGGAATTCATGAAATATCTACTACTTCTAGGAAACACACATTGCTGTTTTTCGTCCATTCCCTTCTTTTCTATTGCATTTCTTAAAACTTGCTGGTCACCCCTGACTAAACAGATTTCATAGTCCCCACTCATGACTTCCATACCACACAAAGTTTTAAAAAGGCTAAACTAGAGGACAAACTTTAGCAAACTAGAGGTGTAAAGTGTCCTTTAATAGAAGTGGGTAAAATAATAGAGGTCTAAGTATTTTTAAAGATTTGAAAGTAAACAGTGAAAGAAAAACTAAACATTTAGTAGAACGTAGAAAAGGAAAATAATGATGTTTATAATGTGGAGTCAATAATAAGGAAATAAAATATTTCTAGAAGAAATTGAAGCAATACACATAAAGTGCAAAAAAAAAACCCAAATATTACAAGCTATAAATTTAAAAGTTTTAAGAAAACCTAAAAACTGAAAGCATAGCACAACAGCACTAAGACAAAATATACCTACAAGGCCAAGATTAAATCTCAGAGCTAAATCTAACTACCTGTCACCAAAGGAGACACATCTACAACTGATATTAAAAGCCGGTCAAAGATATATCAAGCAAATAAAAACAGGGGACTCAATTTCAGTTTCGAACCACTCTGGATTCAGGGCCAGAGACATTAAATAAATTGAAGAAAGGAACTCTAAAGTAGTACAAATACATAATTCATAGTGCAAACCCAAGTCATGAATATCTCGGACTGAAAAATCATAACATTAAAATTATCAAAGCAAAAATGACAAGAACTACAATGTGAAACTTGCTATAACAGAAGACTAATTCCCCTCTCTCAGTCTAACTCATACCAAATGGACCAAAAGAAATAAGGATAGCGAAAACCTAAATAATGTAATTAATAAAAATCACTCTAATTAAAAGTTAAACTCTGTATCTTAAATAGATAATGTCCATCTGTTAAGTGCCCAAAGAACATCCACAAAACTTAGCCAATATACTACATCACCAAAAAATATTAATATATATTGTTTTGGGGTAGATATACGACAAAGAACATTTTTGTTTAATCACAAGGCAATGAAATGAGTGAAATGATGTATAAAATAGAAAACAAATATTTAAAAAATCCTCTAACTAGGAAATTGGAAAGATCTCCTTCTCAAATAATTCTTGGGCTAAAGAGGAAGTGAAAACCAAAATTGCAGAATCTATAGATAAAAACACAACTATGATAAAAGCACTACACACCAGAACCTATAGGTTATAGCTACAACACTATTCAGATAAAAGTTCTCAGACTTAAAAATATTTATATTAAAGAACAAGAAGGAATGAAATCAAATGCATTTAAGAAGTAGGAAGCAACAACAAAGTAAATCAAAGGAAGGGAGGAATTATTAAATATACAAAGCAGAAAGAGATAAATTATAAAGAAGAATACATGTTGAAAGCAAATTTCTTCTTTCTTTGGGGGAAAAAACAATAAAACTGCAACAATTAATTAGAAGGGAAAATGAGGAACAGGAAACAGAGAAAGCAATAAATACTCTGTAGCCTTTCAAAAGAATGAGATAACTATGCACTGAGAAGATCTAGAATATAATATTAAATGAGAACAGCAAGGCACAGCTATCATTTGTGCTTAGAAACAGGAAGGCCACACAGGCCCAAATTCTTCCTGATGCACAGAACATGTCAGCAGAACAAAGGTGCTGCCGGGGCTCCACTCCGCGGGAGGGGCTGTGTGGTGACTGGAATGGCAGAGTGATTTACTCTTTATCCATAGAAATCTATTTTTCAAAATAAAGTTTTTGAATTTGGTAGCATTAGATATATCATTTGTTTAAAAACTGATGATTAAAATTACACTTTCATTATTTAGATTTTCTAAAGCTACTTAGAAGAACTGTGGGTACGTTTTATTATTATTGGGAGGTAAGGGCTCAATCTACAGCCTTTAAAGAAATGATCCCACTTTTACGCTGTAAAAGGCTCTATATTCACAAAGCACTGAAGCACATGCCCTCTCATCTGATCCCTGTAATGACAGAGGGAAGAAGCCCACAGGGCTGTAACCCCTGCTCTACACACAGGGGAGGACCCTGAGGCTCAGAGACCTTGGGGACATGAGGCCACGTGGCTGCTGAGTGGCTCCCCCACTATTCACACTGCCCCAGGCTCCTAGATCTAGGATGTTAGCATATCTTAACTTTGGGGTTATAGCTGGTGGTACCATGAATAGATACAATGACACCTCTGCTACCCACTGGGAACAAAGAAACTTCAAAAATCCTCTATCAGGTCTGCGTTACTGTTACCGCAGAAGGAATCATCCTTTCTTATGGGCTGAACTGTGTCCCCTCCAATGGTACATGCTCAAGTCCTAAACCTCCCACCCTGGTCCCTCAGAAGATGAAAATATTTGGGGACAGGGACCTTACAGAAGGGATTAGTTACAATGAAGTCACATAGTTGGGCCCTGATCTAATCTGACAGGTGTCCTCATAAGAAGAAAAGTTTAGGACACAGGCACTCAGAGGGGAGCATGTGAAGACACAGGGAGAAGACAGCACCTACAAGCCCAGGAAAGAGGCCTCAGGGGACACCGACCCTGCTGACACCCTGACCTCAGCCTCCAGCCTCCAGACAGTGAGGACATGAGTCTCGTTAAGTCACCTGTTCTGTGGTACTTTGTATGGCAGCCCCAGCAAACTAATGCACCCTTCAGCACAGAATCAAAAAGCACTTTCCTGACTATTTCCTGATCATCGAAATGTGTCAATGACTCGGGTCACCTACACTAACATTTTCAGAGAAGCAACTACGTGGTCAGTAAACATGACTTGGAAGCACCTTTTCCCAGATGCTGAGTTTTCTTTTCAAATGAATGAATTCTGTTCTGTTAGAGTGAAAAGCTTGCTGACTTAGGCTACTCCTCCCAGTGTGACAGCAGTGACATGAGAAGCTTACACATTTACAGAGCTGACAATCTGATACTTGTTCTCCTAAGAGGGCAGAGCATATACAGAAATAATGGCAGGAAGATATTCAACTGGGATGAGAATCGGGATGTGTATCTCCTTGTGTCTTTCTGTAGAGGTGACCCGAGCCACTGGTAGGGCTGAAATCCAGGAGTGATGCTCTGCCACCCTGTGAACTTGGGTGACGACCCCTCCTTGGTTACCAGGTCAAAGGAGCAGCTTCTCAGACTCAGCACAGAACATGGTACCTAGGGCGGCACCCACCACCCCCAGCAGGTCTGCTCTGTGCTCCCTGGACCAGTTCTGTGACCCTGGGGGAGCCTTTGACCTAATCTTGACCCAGTGGATGAGATGGGTTAAAAAAGGACTGGCATGAGGATTAAGTGAAATCACACATGTGAGAACTAAGTAAAACACATTATAAAGAATTACACCAAAGTAAATTACCATTAATATTGTAAAAGTAGGTACAAGATCACTAGACCAGGAATCACGAGATTTCTAATTCTGTGACCTATGTCTGCTTTGTTTGTAGGTTACACTTGACTTAAAAAATTAATTGAATGAAAAGATTACCAATTCTCTGTCTGCTGCAAATAAATCTCATACCAGTTGTATCTATAGGGCCGTCTTCCTCCTTACGGGCTTTAGTTTCCTCACTTGTAAAATCAGGGTGTTGAATCCTATTATCTTCTGTTCTTTGGCCCTATCTAAAATCCTGTGATCTATTTCTCATTGCTTAAGGTCTTGATAATAGATAATGATAACACACTTTTTAAACAAAGACTTGGACACAGAGGTAGGGGCACATCTCTTTGAGGTGAAATAACTAAGGGTGAATGAATAAAAGGGTTTGGGAGATTCCAGGCTGTTCTGTGTTGGGTTATACAGGGAATCTCCTAAAGGATTATCAGGTCTCAGACAGGAAGCTCAGACTGGAAGACGAAAGCATTCTGTCCATTTCAGGCACAAATGAATATCGGTGCAGCTTCTCTGCATGTGCATACAGTGTGAGTATTTGTGGAAAGTCTCCACTGTCCCTAACTCGAGGCTTGAACCAGTGAACTCTGTCAACTCCTCAGCCAGCTCTGTGACCCTGGGCAATCTCCTAGCCCATGAACAGCGGAAGGTACTGTTCGTCATGTCTTCATTTCTAGGTGGGAGGAATGAGGTGAAACCAGGACACAGAGAACTCAGGTACATTTTAGATAAGTCATTCATACAAAAGTACTGTGGACACTGGGCCATATCTTTAAGAGATATTTTAAATATTACACAAGTAATTTATTCTGCTTACAAGTGAAAATCCGGGAAATGCAGAAAAGTATGGAGAAGGAAAAATGCTCCCATCATTTAAGGCCCAGAGATAACGTTTGGATGAGAAGCCCCATCACATCCAGTTGGAACCTCCTCCTACCTGAGCCACGCGTCTCAAGGGGCAAGGACACCAGACCCTCCTTCCCTCCCTCCATCCTTCCATCAACCCCACTCTCACCTGGGTCCGGATAGAACTACAGGCAGCTGCATGGCAATGGCTAAGTCTCTGAAGCCAGACCTGAGTTATCACATCTGTAGGACAAGATACCACCACCTCCCCTCTGTTAGAGCGACACCACGTGGCCTGAGTGTTACTTGTGGAGCATCCTCCTCACACCGCCTACAGGGCTTAGAGCTCTCACACCCCCCAGCTCTGCACAAAGGCTTTGTTAAACCCCCAAGCCCCATTCAGACTACAGTGTTAAGGCTGTGTGAATTCCTGATCTGTCCTAATGACAACTGTACCTTCTAGAAGGTAGAGGAAGCTTAGGGAGGCAACCTAATTCTAAACAGCAAAGAAGTAGGGAGATTTAGTATCATGTTGGAATTTTCTCTACAAATTAGAAACAAAAACAACCTATACCTTTCCCTGGTAGATCTTTAGACCTGAAATAGTCCAGATTTTCCCCTCAAACTCTCAAATTTCCCGGATGTTCCCTGACAGCACTTGCATCACAAATGGGCTGAGGACCAATCAGGATAAAATGCAAAGGGTCTGCAGAATGAGAGTGATCTGTGCTGTGTGGGAATCTGAACCCACAGAGTCCAAACCTGTGGAAAGTCTAACCTACAATCTCTCTCTTATGCACATGTGCGTGCACACGTGAGCACACACACATCCTGCCCCACCCACACCTCTTCTGCAGATTCTCGGCAGACCTGCCTTCAACCTGCACCTTGTTGTTAAGGCCCAGCCATGAAGCTTCGTCTCTGCAGGCTCATAATTGCAAAGGGCACAGAGCGCTTGTTACCAGACCCCTCATGGAGATCCTGAAGAGTGAACCAGGGAAATGAACTTTAATTACAATTCTCTGCTTGGAGCTCACCTGTGTTGCTGTCTCAGTGAGGGCAGTGGCCTCAGCCTCCCCCAGGTGTTGCACCATCTTGTAAAATAGGCTGTTCTTATTTTGCAACAACTTATATGGCGAACTGTATTCTCTTTGTCTTCCTGAATCCAAAACCTGATAATCAGGAGAAAGAAACCTATTATCAGACAATGTTTCCCAGTAACATAGTATAACTCAGACAATATTTTATTGCACATGGATGTGTTCACTAATTGAAACTTAAAAGAAAGAGGAAGGGGCTCTTACTCTGCTTTCCACTAACTAGTGGCTTTGCTTAAGGGTGCTGGAGAGAAGAAAGTCTGAAACAGTTGGCCCAAATGATACAGCTATAGACATAGTTCTGATGTTAAGGGGTACTGAGTTCTTCATTTAGGTCATTCTTAGACTGAATGTATTTTAAGAGAAGGTGCTGAAACTCTGAACAGGACACAGGTTGTTTTTCCATAGCTAAGGACTGCAGTTAATTCTGCCCCACGGTATTTAACTAGAGGCATTTATTAGATCTCTTAAAGGCCACCGTCCTGTTAATCTTTTGCTTATCACTGGGAAGCACTGCTAAGGCAGCTTGCTCAAAAAAATTCAAGAATAACTGAATTTGTCATAACCAAATAATAATTTAAATGTCCTCTAACCTAGAATACCAATTTGGATCCCCTGAATGTGTAATTTAACTTAATCACAGTATGACAGAATATAACTACTCCTCCTAATGTTGAAAAGAAGGAAAAAAATGCATTTTTTTGGCCTTTTTTTAGGGCCACACCCATGGCATATGGAGGTTCCCAGGCTAGGGGTCTCATTGGAGCTGTAGCTGCTGGCCTACAGCACAGCTCATGGCAATGCCAGGTCCTTAACCCACCAAGCAAGGCCAGGGATCGAACCCTCAATCTCATGGCTTCTAGGCGGATTCATTAACCACTGAGCCATGATAGGAACTCCCAAAAGATGCAATTTTAAAACACAGGTCTCCACACCTCTTTGGTCAATTAATCTATGAGAGAGCAGGCAAGACTAGATAATGGAGAAAAGACAGTCTCTTCAGCAAGTGGCACTGGGAGAGCTGAACAGCTACATGGAAATCAAGGAAATTAGAACACACCTTCACATCATATACAAAAATTAACTCAGATGGTGTAAAGACTTAACTATAACACATGATACCATAAAATTCCTAGAAGAAAACAAAGGCAAAATATTCTTGGACATAAATAGTTGACATATTTTCTTAGCTCAGTCTCCCAAGGCAAAAGAAATAAAAGTAAAAATAAACAAATATGACATAATCAAGCTTAAAAACTTCTGCGTAGCAAAGGAAATGGCCAATAAAATGAAAAGACAACCTAAGGGACGTGATAAAATATTTCCAATGATGTGACCAACATGGGGTTACTATCCAAAATGTACAGACAACTCATACAGCTGACTATCAAACAAAACAAAACAACCCAATTGAAAAATGGGCAGAAGTCCTAAACAGACATTTCTCCAGAGAAGACATAAAGATGGCCAACAGGCACATGAAAAGATGCTCAACACTGCTACCCATTAGAGATATGCTGATCGAAACAATAATGAGGTGGCACCTCACACTGTCAGAATGGCCATCACCAAAGTCTACAAGTGATAAATGCTGGGGAAGGTATGGAGAAAAGGGAACCCTCCTACACTGTTCGTGGGAATGTAAACTAGTGCTGTCATTTTGGAAAACAATATGAAAAGGAATATTTTCCTTAAAAAGTTGAAAATAGGAGTTTCCATCCTGGCTCAGCAGAAAAGAATCTGACTAGTACCCACGAGGGTGCAGGTTCAATCCCTGGTCTAGCTCAGTAGGTTAAGGATCTGGCATTGCCATGAGCTGTAGTGTAGGTCACAGACATGGCTTGGATCTGGCTTTGCTGTGGCTGTGGCGTATGCCGGTGGCTACAGCTCTGAATAGACCCCTAGCCTGGGACCTCCATATGCTGTGGGTGTGGCCCTAAGAAAGAAAAAAAAAGTTGAAAATAGAGCTACCATATGATCTAGCTATCTCACTCGAGGACATACATCCAGAAAACATGAACACCCTATTTCAAAAAGATACACGCACACCAAAGTTCATAGCAACGCTGTTTACAAAAGCCAAGAGTTGGAAACAACCCAAGCGCCCATCAACGAATGACCGGTTTAAGAAGAAGGGCATACATATATACAACGGATATTTCTCACCCATAAAAAAGGATAAAATAGTGCCTTTGGCACCAATGTAGATGAACTTAGAGAATATCATATTAAATAAAGTAAGTCTGACAGAGAAAGACAAATATGGCATCACTTACATATGGAATCTAAAAAAAATAATAAAGTACAAATGAATCTATAATCAAAATAGAAACAGACTCACAGACACAGAAACCAAACTGAGGTTACCAAAAGGGAAAGGAAGAGGGTTATAAACCAGGACGATAGGATCAACAGACACAAACTACTACACATAAAATTAGCAAAAAGGATTTCCTATATAACACAGGGAGCTATATCCAATATCCTATAATAACCTATAATGGAAAATATTCTGAAAATATATATATAACTTAATCACTTTGTTGTATACCTGAAACTAACACAATACTGTAAATCAACTGTACTTCAATTTTTAAAAAACAGTAAATACATGTGGCTAAAACACATCTGAGGAAAGCAAGGAAATTTTCACTAATTCTGTATTGATTCAGCACACATTTACTGCATATTTAACTGCATTGATGGCATTATGCCAGAAGTTGTGGAAGCAGCAGACACAGCACCTGCCTTCAGAGAGCCTGTACTGAAAGGAGAGAGAGAAGAAAACCCTCAAGTGTTTATGATGCAAGAAAAAAAGCATGACAAGGAGCAGGTTCATAGTAGAAGAGGTGACTTCGGGTCACAGGTTCAGAGGACAACCTTCAAGGAGGACAGAGGGCAGGGAACTGGGCCTTGACGAATGGACAGACGTGGACTTGCAGACACAGGACGGGTGGGTGGACAGTGGTCTTTCCAGACACAGGGAACCACATGAGCCAGGAGGGCTGGAGGTGAGCCTTGAAGCTTTTTAAGGGCAGGGTTGTGTGGTTTTCCTTGTTCTCTGTTGCATCTAGGGGCCCTGACATTGTACATGACAGGTAAGAGGCACAGAGTACAGGCCGCTGAAAGGCAAATACAAAGGAAATGAAGTTCAGGGCATGACTGGCTGACCTCCCAATGGTGCGCCTGGCAAGACTGTAGAGTGAGACCAAGGAGGAAACCAGTCCAGCTGGCCTGGGAGACAGTTCAGGCAGTGGGATGCAGGGGTTCCAGGACGAGGGATGTGGACGGGGAGGACCACAGGTTGATGGCCACGGGCCAGAGGGAGAGTGGGAGGAAAATGAGGGGGAGAAAAACCAGGGTTGAGGATGGAGGCTTGAAACTCACTGATGGTCAAATACTGGAAAAGAGAGAGAAGAGAAGGTGCAGTCCGAGGGGAGGGGGAGCTGAAAGGAGCAGGAGGGCAGCGCCCCAAGGCTCAGGTCAGGGGCTCCAGGAGCTGCGATGGGGCCCAGACTGAAAAAAGGTCTAGAATAGAATTTTACCCACGTGGCCTTTACATTTACCGGTTTGATCAAAGTATCTAGATATTTCAGAAGAAATAAACAGAAAGTAACTCTAAACTTTCTTTATGTACAGAAAAATTAGTATAAACTTGAATTTTTAGTTTAATATCCTTTTATATCTATAAGAAAAGGCTCCTGTAATCTCCCGCTGTGTCCCCACTCTTCTTGTAACCCAAGTTAAACTATAAACTAACCACACATTCAAGGGGGTGCGATAACAACCCCTCAAACCCCAGGCTCTCTCCAGGAACGCCAACCTTGAATTGCTCACCACCCTCTGGAAGGTTAAGGAAAATACAGTATATGAGATGAGTCAGGCAGTTACAGAGCTCAGTGAAGAGTGTTTATCAGGCCTGTGTATCTGCAGATATTCCAGGTAACTGTCCAGACATAAACATCTAAGGACCCACTGCAAACTAGTTTGCTCCATGTCACTGGCAGGATGCCAGCAGTGACAATGGGGTGGCTGCAGGGAGAGGTGGGGGCAGGACAGGGTGGAGGAAAAGCCAATGATAGGAAAGAGATGCTGGGAACAGCTTTCAATATGAGGACACCCAGGAAGGGAGACCCCACTTAGTGACAAGTAGAGAGGGGGAGGGAAGTTATTCATGTCAGGCCTCTATCTCTGGCTGCCAGGTGACATGGGGCAGTTATCCAACCTTGGATGGTGGGTCGTCACTGGTAAAGTGGGTGCCTGTGACTTTCTCAGTGACTGGACAATGTAGCAAGTATTAACGTAAGACTGTTCTGAGGTCCTGAACAACGAAACCCCTCTTCTCAGCTGGGGAATGAGGCCGGCAAGGCCATGGTGACTCCACGCTGCTCTCTCAGAGCTGCTGCTTTTACATGGAAGCCCCCCCCCCATAAGGGATTTCCTCTCCCAGATTGTGCTTCTATCTTCCCTCTGGAAACTGGAATGACATCTCTTGGTATGTTTTTTTTTGGGGGGGAGGGGTTGTCTTTTTGCCTTTTCTAGGGCCTCTTCCATTGGCATATGAAGGTTCCCAGGCTAGGAGTCGAATCAGAGCTGTAGCCACTGGCCTACGCCAGAGCCACGGCAACGCTGAATCAGAGCTGAGTCTGTGAACTACCCCACAGCTCATGGCAACACCGATCCTTAACCTACTGGGCAAGGCCAGGGATCGAACCCACATCCTCATGGTTACTAGTCAGATTCCTTAACCACTACGCCATGATGGGAACTCCTCCTTTTAGTATGTCTTTGAAAGAGCTTTTCTCCTTGAAATGTTTTAACTGCGGCCATGTAGGCTTATGAAAGAAACATTCCATGAAGGTGAAATATAGAATTTCAGTAACACTCTAGTTAGGTGTGGGCCATTGTTGTGCTTTTCAGGTGGTTATGTTACAACAGTTTCTGGTTTTCATTTCACTGGGAAAAACTTCCAAGAAGAGGCTTGCATTGAGGAAGAAGGAAAAGGACATAAAACCACAAGACTGCCTGTGGACAGAAGAGCTTCCTGGCCCTGGTTCGGGTCCTTCGTTTCCAAAGAATCCTCGAACTGCTGGTGGTGAAAATGCTGAACACAGGCAACACAGAGTTGGAGCAACAGCAGATTTTACCTGCTTCCTGTGCTCACACTACCAGGGAGAATCTGGGGGTGTGGGGGTGCTTATGAAGACAGGAGTGTGCAGGGATCGGAGGAAAGCTGTGCCACCGGCTGAAGAGAGAACAGGCCACAAGCGACCAGGTGGTCCTAAAAACCACAAGAAGCAGCCTTCATGTAGGACAGTGGTAACTCTTAGGAAAGAGAGGATTTCTAATTTGTCTTGTTCTCCTGTTAGTGATAACGGAGTAAATAAGGAAGATTAAATTATGTGTCATTATGACTACACCATGTTTAATAAAGGTGAAATTGAGAGAACATCTTTGTAAACAGAATTCTAAGTCTCACCCACTCATGGTGTGTCATGAAGCAAAACTGAATGAATCCCTTTGGAGAGCCAACACATAAAGCTACCTACCAGGTCACGGTTGTTTACCAGCCAGACTTCTGTTTGACTGACTTACCGTAAACAAAAGCACATCACCCATCTTCTGCAGAATAGTCACCAGTGCAGCAAAATGTAATAATTACAGCTTAAGCACTTGCAGTGACTGGACTTTAAGGTGACAACACTGATGGTTATGCCCTTCATCAGTGTCCTCACCCCCAGCCACTCCCCAACCCAGAGGCTGGCTGCCTCCCTCTGCAGCATTAGGCTTTGCAGCTGATGGACTTGTCTTTATGTCCTTCAACCTTTCAGAACAGACAATCACCTACTTTCTGGAAAGGAAACAGGTACAGGCATCGCTCGGAGACATTGCAGGTTCAGTTCCAGAACACCACAATGAAGGGACCATCGTAATAAAGTGAGTCACATGATTCTCTGGTTCCCAGGGCAAGAGAAGTTATGTTTACACTCTACGGTAGCCTATCAAGTGTGCACTAGCATTGTTTCTTAAAAAAAACAATGTGTAGACTTTAACGTAAAAATAATTTATTGCTAAAAAATGGTAGCCATCATCGGAGTCTCCTGCAAGCATCACTGGATCCTGTGGTGTCTCCTGACAGTGGTTACTTAGCATTAATAAGATCACTGAAATCAACTCATTGTCACAGGCTAGGGGTTAACCTTAAAATACTTTGCATTCCTGTGGGATTATACGCAGCCAAAGGTTTTCCTTTCAGGGATGATTTCCTTATCATTTTATAAAGCCACACCCTAACATATATTGAAACTCAGCAAAAACAGAGGGAAAGAACAAAGAAAGAGAGAAGATTAAAAAGAAAGAGTAAAGAATAAAGGGAGGAAGGAAGGAAATAAGCTAAGGAAGGAAATGTTAAATCACTAAAGAACAAAGAGCCAATCACAACGGGAAGAAAGACACTAGACAGACACCCACAGACCAAGCCTGAAGCCTGCTGTGTGTGCAGAGTCCAGATCTGCTGTGTAAGACACTTGCTGGGTGTTTCTCTACAGGCCCTCAGCTCCCCAGCTCCCTTCTTTCTACCCTCTCATCTGTGATGCAGAGGCTGGGTCTCTCAAATCTCATTTCAGAGGCTCTGTGACCTGCTCCCCTTCGGGAGGTTCTGCCACTTGGGGGCACCAGAGGGAGACCGATAGTGGGACTCAGCTAATGGTCTACCTGGTCTCTGCTCCTCCTGCAGCATCACCCCAGCAGTGATGACTGCTCCCAGCTCCCAGCTCTCTCAGCACATGGAGAACCTGCCTCCTCGGGCTCCCTCACAGACATGACCAGCAGCTGGACGGTGACTTGGAGGATTGAGCGCTGACTCTTTAGAGCCTCTCCTCTCGGTTCTTAGGTCTGGACATCTGTCCTAGGACATGGGAGTTGGTTCCTAAAATTCTTATCCTGGTGTTTCTTTCATTTTTCTATCCCTCAAATTCCTATGTAACAAATTTCCTATATTAAGTCCCTTCTGTTGAACTACTTTGTTTTTCTCACTAGGCCATTTCTTCTCATGGACTCCCCTCTGACAGCAACAGCTGAGAAATTCTGGAACCCTAGCCAACCTCCTCGGGGCAGTCTAAATGAGAGGCTAATTTTTTGGATCAAAGGAATCCAAAAAAGCTGAAACAGCTGTGACACAGTGAAAGTGACTATGTCTCACCATCTGAAATATGAAGCCAAACATGGATTTTGAATATTTTCATGGTTAACCATCTTAAAAAATGACAATGCAAATAAGTTTTTAATATGAAATTATTCAAAAGCACCTTCAGAAAGCAGAGTTAAGTACCCGAGTTAACATCAGGAATCAGAGGAGAAATTAAGAGAAAATTAAATTATTTGGAGGTTTCTATCAAGGTTTACAAGGAAGGATGAGTTAAAAAATTGAACATAAACAGAAACAACTGAAATTCCACAGACGAGGCTCTTACCATTACAAATTCGCTGTCAATAACGGTGCTCAACCTGTTTGTGATGGTTAACACAGTGCACTGGGCAAATTTCTCACGGACTTTCTTCTTAATTACCTCATCAGTTCTGGAATGAAAGAAGGTGACTTAGTTCAGTAAAGATATGAAAAGCAGACAGAGTTTAAAAATCATATGATGTTTTCATATTTTTTAAAAAATAACACTGTAAGACTTAATCTTGTTCCTGAAAAACTATAAAAACTTTCCTTAGAAATTTATTATTTTTCTTTAAACAGTGGGAAATAGTCTTCCCTTGAAATTACTTGAAATGCTCAGGAGCGAAATTTAGAAATCTAGCTCTCATAGGATACTTCATAACAACATGAATAATACATAACACATTTTGGTGTCTTCTTCTGTTTTCTAGGATTAATGATAACAAGAGCTATCTTTTGGGTGGAGAAAAGAATTAGAAACATTTCTCAGCATCACAAAATATTTCCCATATACTACATTTAATGTTTGGATTCCAGGTTTCATGGACCCCAGCTCCAGACCTTGGATCCACATTGGATGTGGCTTTGTCAATAATCAATATCTGATTTTTCCTGAGAATAGCCCTGGCAAAGGACACCAGCTGTCTCTGTCCAGCACTCAAGTTCGATCCAGATTCTGCTAATTCAGTATTCAGTTTCCCAGGGAGACCTTCAACAGCTTCTTTAAGTTGAACCTGTGGATACAGAAAGAATGACATTTTCCTCAACAAACTGATACTGAAGTAGACAAGCCTCTTAGACATTCGCGCTCTGAGGGCCTCAGGACTTCCTACGTATCTTACATGTGCAGCCAGGTGATGGGGGGAGCTCCTGCCAGTGAGCGATCACTGAGAAAGATGCTAGAGTCAATATAGCACAGAAAGAATTCCTGGAGAAACACAATGATGGGGTGATTTCTCATTCAAAGAGACATCACTGTGGTAACAGGGTCAATTCCAGAAGCATACAGAGAAACCACACACTTTGTGAAGTAAACTCAGGTTTATTTCTGTTTACACAAAGTTCCAAATGCATTTTAAAAAGGCAGTATTATCCTCTACCACTTCCACGACCTCATCATTATCAGAATTCAGAAGCCACTAAATTTTATTTTAATTTTTGCTCCTACAGATGTATTAAGCATAAGTTTAGGCCAAGTTCTACAGTAGCTTTTTAAAAAAAATTTTTTTTTTCTTTTTACTACAGCACCTACAGCATATGGAAGTTTTCCGGCTGGGGCCGAATCAGAAGTACAGCTGGGGGTTTATACCACAGCCACAGCAACAACATATCTGAGCTGTCTGCAACATCACGTCTGAGCTGCATCTGTGAACTATGCTGCAGCTTTTATCAATACCAGATCCTTAACCAACTGAGTGAGGCCAGGGATGGAACCTCCATCCTCACAGAGACAATGTCCAGTTTTTAACTTGCTGAGCCACAATGGGAACTCCAAGACAGTTTTTAACAGGATTTGTCTCCTAATTAACATAACCTCTCTGTCCATGGAAAACTATATTCTAAAATTCTAGAGTAATTTTACTACCTAAAATCTGTGAAGACAGATCTCAAGCTGGGAGACAAATAGAAAAATGATTTTACTAGGAGTTCCTACTGTGGCTCAGCAGGTAATGAATCTGACTAGTATCCATTAGGTTTCGGGTTCAATCCCTGGCCCTGCTCAGTGGGTTAAAGATATGATGTTGCCTGAGCTGTGGTGTAGGTTGCAGAGGTGGCTAGGATCTGGCATTGCTGTGGCTGTGGTATAAGCTGGCAGCTGTAGCTCAGATTCGACCCCTGGCCTGGGAAACACCACATGATGTGGGAGGGGCCCTTAAAAAAAAAAAAAAAAGAAAAATGATTTACCAGTATTTTCAGTTTTTTTATATGTGTGTGTGTGTACATACACTTCCCTCCTCAAATTCCAAGCCTATTAAATATTTCACAACCCTTCTCTAAAGCATCTGTAGCCTTCAGAGTCACATGAAGGGGAAAAAAAATCTGTGTGTATTTGTAATAAATAGATAATGGATCTATCTATCAAGATAGGATTGTAAAAGATATTGAACCTTTTTTTAATTTTATTTATTCATCACTTTAATTACTCAATGAATTTCATTACATTTACAGTTGTACAGTGATCATCACAACCCCATTTTATAGAATTTCCTTCCCCAAATCCCAGCCTGTCCCCCACCCCCAACCCTGTCTCATTTGGAAACCGTAAGCTTTTCAAAGTCTGTGAGTCAGTATCTGTTCTGCAAAGAAGTTCATTGCATCCTTTTTTTATATTTTGCACATGTAAGTGACAGCATTTGATGTTGGTGTCTCACCCGTCTGACTGACTTCACTGAGCATAATTTCTAGGTGCATCCGTGTTGCTGCAAATGTCGTTACTTTTCTTTCCTTTTAATGGCGGAATAACATTCCTTGTGTATATATACCACATATTCCTTATCCACTCTTCTGTGGATGGATATTTAGGTTGTTTCCATGTCTTGGCTATTGTATATAGTGCTGCAATGAACACTGGAGTACGTGTGTCTTTTCGAGTCATGGTTTTTTTCTGGATGGTGCCCTGGAGTGGGATTGCTGGATCAAATTCTATGCTTAGTTTTGTCAGGAATCGCCATACTGTTTTCCACAGTGGTTGCACAAATTTACACTCCCAACAGTGTAACAGGGTTCTCTTTTCTCCACATCCCCTCCAGCACTTATTGTTTGTAGCCTTTTTTTTTTTTGTCTTTTTGCCATTTCTCGGGCCGCTCCAGTGGCATATGGAGGTTCCCAGGCTAGGGGTCAAATTGGAGCCGTAGCCACTGGCCTACGCCAGAGTCACAGCAACACAGGATCCGAGCCGTGTCTGCAACCTACACCACAGCTCACGGCAACGCCAGATCCTTAACCCACTGAGCAAGGGCAGGGATTGAACCCGCAACCTCATGGTTCTTAGTCAGATTCGTTAACCACTGTGCCATGACGGGAACTCCTGTTTGTAGAGTTTTTGATGATGGCCATTCTGGCCCATGCAAGGTGGTACCTCATAGTGGTTTTGATGTGTATTTATTTAATAATAGGTGATGTTGAACAACTTTTCATGTGTTTTTGGCAATCTGTCTTCTTTGGAGAACTGACTGTTTAGATCTTCTACCCATTTTTTGATGGGGTTATTTGTTTTTTTGGTATGGAGCTGCAGGAGGTGTTTATAAATTTTGGAGATTAATCCCTTGTCATTTGCAAAGATTTTCTCCCATTCTGTGGGTTGTCTTTTTGTTTGGTTTGGGGTTTCCTTTGCTGTGCGGGAACTTTTAAATTTAATTAGGTCCCATTTGTTTATTTTTGTTTTTATTGTCACTACTCTAGGAGGTGCATCTGAGAAGATATTGCTGTGGTTTATGTTGGAGAATGTTTGGCCTATGTTTTCCTCTGAGAGCTTTATAGTATCTGGTCTTATATTTAGGTCTTTAATCCATTTGGAGTTCATTTTTGTGTATAGTGTTAGGAAGTATTCTAATTTCATTCTTTTACATGTGGCCATCCAGTTTTCCCAGCATCACTTATTGAAGGGGCTGTCTTTTCTCCACTGTATATTTGTGCCTCCTTTGTCATAGATGAGTTGGCTGTAGGTGCGTGGGTTTAATTCTGGGCTTTCTATCCTGTTCCACTGATCTATATTTCTGTCTTTGTGCCAGTACCATACAGTTTTGATGACTATAGCTTTGAAGTATAGTCTGAAGTAAGGGTGCCTGATTCCTCCAGCTCCATTTTTCTTTTTTAGGAAGTCTGTGGCTCTTCTGGGTCTTTTGTGCTTCCAAACAAACTTTAAAATATTTTGTTCGAGTTCTGTGAAAAATGTCCTTGGTATTTTGATAGGGATTGCGTTGAATCTATAGATTGCCTTGGGTAGTAGAGTCATTTTGACAATATTGATTCTTCCAATCCAAGAGCATGGTATGTCTTTCCATCTGTTTTTGTCGTTTTTGATTTCTTTCATCAGCATCTTATAGTTTTCAGAGTAGAGATCTTTTGTTGCTTTTAGGTAGCTTTATTCCTAAGTATTTTATTCTTTTTGATGGGATGGTAAGTGGGATTATTTCCCTAATTTCTCTTTCCAATCTTTTGTTGTTAGTATATAGAAAAGCAGTATCCTGTGACTTTGCCAAAATCAATTATGAGCTCTAACTTTTTTCTGGTAGAGTCTTTAGGATTCTCTAAGTATAGTACCATATCATATGCAAATAGTGATAGTTTTACTTCTTCCTCCAATTTGGATTGCTTTTATTTCTTTTACTTCTCTGATTGCAGTGGCTAGGACTTCCAGAACTATGTTGAAGAGTAGTGGCGAGAGTGGAAATCCTTGTCTTGTTCCTGGCCTTAGTGGGAACTCTCAGCTTTTCACCATTGAGAATGATGTCAGCTCTGGATTTGTCATATATGGCCTTCATTATGTTGAGGTAGGGTCCCTCTATGCCCACTTTCTGAAAAGTTTTTTATCAGAAATAGGTGTTGGATTTTGTCAAAGGCTTTTTCTGCATCTATTGAGAGGATCATATTTTGTGTGTGTGTGTGTGTGTGTGTCTTTTTGCCTTTTCTAGGGCCACACCTGCGGCATATGGAGGTTTCCAGGCTAGGGGTCTAATTGGAGCTGTAGCCATCAGCCTACGCCAGAGCCACAGCAACGCTGGGATCTGAGCCATGTATGTGACCTATACCACAGCTCACAGCAATGCTGGATCCTTAACCCACTGAGCGAGGCCGGGGGTTGAATCCACAACCTCATGGTTCCTAGTCTGATTTGTTAACCTTTGAGCCATGACGGGAACTCCCCAGGATCATATGGTTTTTATTCTTCAGTTTGTTAATGTGGTGTATCACAATGATTTATTTGAAGATATTGAAGAATCCTTGCATCCCTGGGATAAATCCCACTTGATCATTTTGTGCAACCCTTTTTATGTATTGTTGAATTACGTTTGCTAGTATTTTGTTGAGGATTTTTGCATCGATGTTCGTCAGTGAAACTGGCCTGTAATTTTCTTTTTTTATGGTATCTCTGTGTGGTTTTGTTATCAGGGTGATGGTGGCCTCACAGAATGAGTTTGGGAGTGTTCCTGCCTCAGTGAGTTTCTGGAATAGTTTCAAAAAGATAGGTGTTAGCTCTTCTCTAAATGTTAGACTGAACTCACTTGAGAAGCCATCTGGTTGATACTGGACTTTGGTTTGTTGGAAGTTTTTAAATCACACTTTCAATTTCAGTACTTGTGATTGGTCTGTTCATCTTTTCTATTTCATCTTGGTTTAGTCATGGAAGATGATACTTTTCTAAGAATTTGTCCATTTCTTCTAGGTTTTCCATTTTATTGGCATATAGTGGCATGTAGTAGTCTCTTATGATCCTTTGTATTTCTGTGATGTCCGTTGTTACCTCTCCCTTTTCATTTCTAATTTTATTGATTTGAGTCTTCTTTTTTTCTTGTTAAGTCTGGCTAAGGGTTTCTCAATTTTGTTGATCTTTTCAAAGAACCAACTTTTAGTTTCATTGATCTTTTCTATGCTTTTCTTCATTTCTATTTCATTGATTTCTGCTCTGATCTTTATGATTTCATCTGCTAACTTTCGGTCTTATCTGTTCTATCTCCAGCTGCTTTAGATGCAATGTTAGGTTGTTTATTTGAGCTTTTTCTTGTTTCCTGAGGTTGGCTTGTATTGCCATAAACTTCCCTCTTAGAACTGCTTTTTCTGCTTCCCATAGGTTTGAGAGTGTTGTATCTTTGTCCTCATTTCCTTCTAGGTATTTTTTAATTTCCTCTTTGATTTCTTCATTGATCCATTGGTTGTTTAGTCTGCATGTGTTTGCATTTTTTGCACTTTTTTTTGTTGTTGTTGATTTCCAGTCATATAGCATTGTGGTCAAAAAAGATGCTTGATAGGATTTCAGTTTTCTTAAAGTTATGGAGGCTTGATTTTTCGCACAGAATCTAATCAATCCTAGAAAATGTTCCGTGTGCACTTGAGAAGAATGTGTATTCTCCTGCTTTTGAATGGAATGTCCTATAAATATGTATTAAGTCCAACTGGTCTAATGCTTCATTTAGGGCCTGTGTTTCCTTGTTGATTTTCTGTCTGGATGATCTGACCATTGCTATAAGTGGGGTGTTAAAGTCTTCCGCTATTATTGTCTTACTGTCAATTTTTCCTTTTAAGGTTGGTAGCAGTTGCCTTATCTAATGAGGTGATCCTATGTAGGGTGCATATATAATTGTTATATCTGCTTCTTGGATTGATCCTTTGATCATTAGGTAATGTCCTTCCTTGTCACCAAAATATTCATTTTAAGGTCTATTTTGTCTGATAAGAGTATTGCTACTCAGCTTTCTTTTGATTCCCGTTTATGTGGAATATTTTCTTCCATCTTCACTCTTTCAATTTGTATGTGTCCCTAGAAGTGAAATGGGTCTCTTGAAGACAGCATACATATGGGTCTTGTTTTTGTGCCCATTCAGCCAGTCCACGTCTTTTGGTTGGGTCATTTAGTCCATTTACACTTAAGGTAATTATGGATATGTATGTTCTTATTGCCATTTTATTAACTGTTCTGGATTTGTTTTTGTTGCTCTTGTTCTTTTCTTTCCTTCTTCTCTTGTTCTCTCCTCTTCTGGTTTGATGACTGTCTTTAGTTAATTTTCTTATTTGTGTATCAACTGTAGATGTTTGGTTTGCAGTTACCCTGAAGTTTTGATATAGGACTCGATATAAATACGAGATTGTTTTAAGTTGTTGGTCTCTTAACTGAAAGTGCATCTCCCATGTCCTGTATTTGTAGGCTCCTCTTCTGACAATTTCTGATATTGGTAGTATAATTGTTCGTGGATAATTTCCTATCTTTACTGCCTTTATTGGAGAGACTTGTCATTTGTGGTATCTTTGTTTCTGGCTGCGGCCTTTTCTTTTCTGCCTAGAAGAGTTCCTTTAGTACTTGTTGTAAAGCTGGTTTAGTGGTGCTGAATTCTCTTAGCTCGCGCCTATTTGTAAAACTTTTGATTTGTCCTTCAAATCCAAATGAGAGCCTTGCTGGGTAAAGTAATCTTGGTTGTAGGTTTTTTCCTTTCATCACATTAAGTAAATCATGCCACTCTCTTCTGGCCTGCAGAGTTTCTGCTGAAAAATCTGCCAATAACCTTATCGGGGTTCCCTTGTATATTATTTCTTTTTCCTAGCTGCTTTCAAGATTTTCTCTTGGTCTTTAATTTTGGTCAGTTTGATTAATATGTGTCTTGGGGAGTTCCTCCTTGGGCTTATTTTATATGGTATTTGTTGCACCTCCTGGATTGGAGTGAGTGGTGCCCTTCCCATGTTAGGGAAGTTTTTGGCTATTATCTCTTCGAATATTTTTTCTGTCCCTTTCTCTCTCTTCTCCTTCTGGAACCCCTATAATACAGATGTTGGTGCATTTAACATTGTCCGAGAGTTCTCTGAGACTCTCTTCATTTCAATTGTTTTTCTCCTTTCTGTTCCACATCAGTGATTTCCACTAATCTGTCCTCCACCTCACTTATTCGTTCTTCTGCCTCCTGTATTCTGCTGTTAGCTGCTTCTAACGAATATTTTATTTCAGTTATTGTATTTTGCATCTCTTCTTGCTTAAGTTTTAAATCTTGTATTTCTTTGCTCAATGTTTGCTCTAAATTAACAGTCTTTGCTTCCACTTTATTTCAAATGTCTTGCATCATCTTCAGCATCATCAGTCTAAAGTCTTTTCCTTGGAGGCTGATAGTCTCCAGATCACTTAGCTGTTTTTCTAGGATTTTTCTTTCTCCCTTATCTCAGTTATAGTTCTCTATGTTTTCATTTTTATTTTTATAGGTTTTTGGTACAATCTCCTTTTTGCAGAGAGTAGAGTTGTGGGCTCTTTTACTTCTGTTGTCTGCCCCCACCCCTTGTGGCTGAAGTTGGTACAGGGGCTTGCTGTAGGCTTCCTGATGGGAGGGACTGGTGCCTGCCCACTGGTAGGTGGAGCTTTGTCTCTGGTTGAGATTAGAGGCAGCTGTGTGCCTGGGGGGCGGGTCTTTAGGCAGCCTGTTTGCTGATGGATGGGGTTGTGATCCCACATGGATTATTGTTTGGCATGGGGCTTCTCAGTGCTGACAGGTGGGGCCAGATTTTCCCAAAATGGCCACCTCTAGAGAAACATACACTGATAAATATTCCCAAAAGCTTTGCCTTCAATGTCCTTCCCCCACAATGAGCCACAGTCATACGCTGTTTTCCCAGGGAACTCTCAAAGAATTGCAGTCAGGTCCAGCCCAAATTCCTTTGGAGCCTCAGATTTGCCCTGGGGCCCAGTGCACATGAAAGCCTGTGTGTGCCTTTCAAGAATGTGGTCTTTGTTTGCCCCAGTCCCAGGGAGCTCCTGTGCAGAAGCCCCAGTGGCCTTCAATGCCAGATGTTCCAGGGGCTCTTTCTCCCAATACCAGATCCCCAGGTGTGGGCACTTGATGTGGGGCTCAGAACTCTCACTCCTGTAGGTGAGTCTCTGTGATACAGTTACTTTCCAGTCTGTGGGCTTCCCACCGGGGAGGTACCAGGTTGCTTATATCACATAATCGCCCCTTCAATCGCTTGATGTGGCCTCCTCTTTGTCTTCAGAAGTAGGATATTTTTGAAAGTTTCCAGTCCATTTGGTTGAAGGCTGTTCAGCATTTGGTTCTAATTTTGATGTCTTTAGGAGAGAAGTTGGGCTTCAGTCCTTCTGTTCCGCCATCTTAATCCTGTCTCTCCATTTTTTTTTTCTCCATTGTTTTTTAACAATACCCTAACAAAACACATTTAAACATAGCTCTGTGCATATACATAGCTACTTAATGGGTATATATGTATTTTGCAGAAATAGAATCATATTCCTGGTAGCAATTTTTTAATCTGGTATGTTTTTGAGATCTTGAACAGCTATAAAATCCTCCACAATTTCACCATTAAATCTACCTTGTGATTTCAAATTAATGGATCATCCTATTTTTCTTTATGTGTGATGGTTAACTGCTCTCCCCACCTTTCTCTTCCAGAATTTCAATGTAGAAAGATTAACAAACTTAAATGAAATACGAGAGGTGCAATGTCTTTCAAGTCAGAGAAGGTGAAGTAATTGGCTCGATTGAGGAGAATAAAATCCCACCAGTTGCTTGAATGCAAAGTGAGTGTGTAAAGAATGAGTGCTGACATGCCCTCAGGAACCAGAATCACTAGCAGGAAATTGTCAGGCCTCCAAATCCACCCACAGACTTCAGAGCTATGCCTAGAAGCGTGACACTAAATGCCAAATGCACCAGATCAAAATAAGAATGTGAACAGTCACATGGATTTGCATTTTTTTAAAAAACATGTTTGTAAGAAGTAAGCCACACTTGGGAGTTCCCATTGTGGCGCAGAGGAAATGAATCCAATTAGGAACCATGAGGTTGTGGGCTCGATCCCTGGCCTTGCTCAGTGGGTTAAGGATCCAGTGTTGCCATGAGCAGAGGTGTATGCTGGCAGCTACAGCTCCAATTAAACCCCTAGCCTGGGAATCTCCATATGCCATGAGTGCAGCCCTAAAAAGCAAAAAGAAAAAAAAAAGCAAGCCACACTTCTCTGAAATAACGAGATCGCTAAACATTTAGTAACATTTTTTATTTATTACTACTACTACTACTACTATTATTACTATTAGTCTTTATAGGGCTGCACCTGCAGCATATGAAGGTTCCCAGGATGGGTTCAAATAGGAGCTGTAGCAATGCAGGAGGATCCGAGCCATGTCTGTGACCTATACCACAGCTCACGGCAATGCCAGATCCTTAACACACTGAGCGAGGCCAGGGATTGAACCCACGTCCTCATGGATACTAGTCAGATTTATTTTTGCTGAGCCACAATGGGAACTCCTAGAACCTTTTTATTAAGTGCTTCTTTTTAAAAGCAAAAACCTGAGCTAGGTCCTCTGGGAAAACAGAACCCAGTCTACAGTTCACAAGTCTAGAGCTTCAGCCATCACAGAATCAATTTACAAAACTAGGGTGAATACACTAAATAATCTGTATCAAAATATACAAACCACAGAAAGGTCTACTCAATATTCTGAAATAACTTTTATGAGAAAAAGAATGCATATATGTATAAGTAAAAAATTTTTTAAGAAGTCAAAGTCCTTTTCATGAAAAGGTAAGGAAATTCAAAAACTCATGTAAAGGGAAACACACATTTAACAGAAAATTTTCTAAAAATAAACCTTTGCATATAAACACTGAGCAAAAGACCCAGGTTCTGTTATCTGCATTCATGCTGCAGCATCAAAATGACATGATTGTCAAAAAACAGTTAACATCACCTCCCAACTACATAATTTACCTTTATAAACACTTACAAAACTTAATGGCTTTTTATTGGTATGATCTCATTTATCTCTCAGTTAATAGTGAAAAAACTACTATTGTCTCCACTTAGTAGATGTTCCCTAAGACCTGAGGAATAAAGTGAATATTGCAGGGTAATTAAGGTAAATAATTCATTGGGTCACTTTGTAGAATTTGAACCCATAATTATATTTTCTAGATTAGTGCTTTGCTAAGGACAAGATAATGTCTCTGGTTACACTGGGTTCTAGGAATAAAGCTAAAATGAAAACATAAGGCATCATCTTAGTTTTCATCACCATCAATACACACATTTTCATTTACAGGTGTACCCAGGTCATCAATGGTCTCCTGGGAGGTAAACAAAGTCAGTGAAACTCATAAGCTCCCCTTAATTACTGCAGTGCTACCAATGTACACACACTTATACTAACAAGTTAATTACATTTAATAAATTACCTCTTCTAAGGCATTCCACAGTTCCTCATCCGTATGCTCATGAAAGGGATCCAGATTTTTCCTCATTGTCCCAGTGAATAAAACAGGTTCCTAAATACCCCAAAATTGTGAATGTTATTAAATTAACTACACTTTTTATCATGCTAGACTGATTATAGAACAGAATTAAAATACAGAAAACCAAAATTTACCATAATCATTAAAAACAAGGCTGCAAATGCTTGTTTACAAAACAGTATCTCAATTTTCCATTGTACAAAGTATGCTCTAAAATATCTTGCAGACAACTGAACACTAAAAAAGGAAAGTGCTGAATTGTGTCATCTTAAGAAAAAAGCTAAAGAAGAGAAAAGAACAGCCCATGTCCTGGTGCTAAAAGCAGGACTCCTTTAAATGGCAAACTAAAGTTACCTGCAGAGTGGGACTGAGCTCTTCCCAACTGGGACTCCAGGTTGCTGTTCACAGGACTCTCCAGTGCTGCCTGGATCTGGACGTAGGTGCTTCCCCAATTTGATGATATATGAATCTCTATCTTTTACTGTTATGCCTTAACCAGCGTCTTAACTGTAGTCTTTTGTTAATTTGATAAACCCTCTAATTCTTGTTAAACTAAGCAAGGAGTGGTTATTTTGCCAGCAAATCCTATGATCCTTGACACCTAAAGTATGGCATTCAACAAAACAACTGCCTAAACAAAAATATAAGGATATAATTATTTGAGGAGGAGTTCCTGTGGTGGCTCGGTGGAAACAAATCTGACCAGTATCCATGAGGATGCTGGTTTTTGATCCCTGTCCTCACTCATTGAGTTAAGGATCTGGTGTTGCTATGAGCTGTGGTATAGGTCAAAGATGTGGCTTGGATCTGACTTTGCTGTGGCTATGGTGTAGGCCAGTGGCTGCAACTCCGATTTGAACCCTAGCCTGGCAATGTCCATATGCTACAGGTGCAGCTCTAAAAATACAAATTATTATTATTATTATTATTATTATTATCATCATCACTATTATTAATCGAGGAACTTTGCATCAGGAAAGCTAGATAAATTGTCCACTCTGGTCTGATACTAGGAAATACCAGTAGCATGATTAGTTGAGGTTTGTGCCTCAAAGCAAAACTGTTGTATTTTTTCACATTGGCCCTGAAGAATGAACCAGGATATTTTCTGCATTGGTTAGCAAGTCTTCTGGGATCTAGAATCTCTCCAGGTGTATAAGTGGGACATCTCCACATGTGCAAAGAGAGTTTCAGATACTGAGGTCTGCGGTACCTCTGTTCATGAGGAGATACCTCTGATCCAGCACCCGCTGACCCCTACATCATCTCAACGGTGCATCAGGAGAATGAGCCTCACAAAACCTCATTATTAACTGCAGGGCCAGGGTGACCTGAAACCCACTGTGATGAGCACCACAAAAAAAAAAAAAAAACCTATTGTTCCTATTCATCAGCTTCCAGAAGAGACACAAGTAAATCACTCTGGAAACACAAGCCTCCTTCTAGGTTTCAAGACAGGATCTTGCACATAAGCTCACATAGGCCATTTACGTTTTCTTCTGGAAAGCTCTAGTAACCTAAACCACAAGAACATGGGCAGCAGAGAAGAGCACAACTGGCTCCTTTCAGTGAAGGGGCAGGACAATGAGATGCATGGAACAAAGGAGACCTGACTCTTCCACGAGGGCCCAGGAGCTTTTGCAAGGAATCACCAGCCTTAAATCCTCCTGCCTGGCCTTGGGCTGGACTGTTGGTTCCTCCTCACTTACAAAAGCCCACGAAGAAAGATGAAGAAGACATTTCCTTCCATAGCCGTGGAGAAGGAGAACACTCAGAGAGCCTCCCGTACCTTCTTCCTCTATTGTCTTAGTTTGAAGTCTGGTGAGAGAGAAATGGATGCAGAAGACACACGCTGTGCCACCAAAAAAAGACACAACTAAGCAAAATCCAAAATTAAAAAGACATTCCTAAATGTAAGACCAGATACTATAAAACTCTTAGAGGAAAACAGAGGTCACTCTCTGATGTAAACTACAGCAATATCTTCTCAGATACACCTCCTAAAGAAAATAAAAACAAAAATAAACAAATGGGACCTAATTAAAAGCTTTTGCACAGCAAAGGAAACCATACACAAACCAAAAAGACAACCTACAGAATGGGAGAAAATAGTTGCATAAGAAGCAACTGACAAGGGATCAATCTCCAAAATATACAACCACCTCCTGCAGTTCAACAGCAAGAAAACAAACAACCTAAAAGAAAAAAAGAAATGGGCAGAAGATCTAACTTGATGTTTCTCCAAAGAACACATATGGATAGCCAAAAAACCCATGAAAAGATGCTCAACATCTCTAATTATTAAAGAAATGCAAATCAAAACTACTCTAAGGTACCATCTTACACCATCCAGAATGCCCATCACCAAAAAGTCTACAAATAATAAATGTTGGAGAGGGTGCGGAGAAAAGGAAATCCTCCTACACTGTTGGTGGGGATGTAAACTGGTGCAACCACTGTGGAAAACAGTATGGCGGTTTCTCAAAAAATTAAATATAGAACTACCATATGATCTTGCAATCCCACTCATGGGCATCTATCCAAAGAAAACCATAATTCAAAAAGACACATGCACCCAGTGTTCACTGCAACACTACTTATAACAGCTAAGACAGGGAAGCAACCTCCATGTCAAGTGACAGAAGAATGGATAAAGAAGATGTGGTATAGGAGTTCCCATCGTGGCGCAGTGGTTAACAAATCCGACTAGGAACCATGAGGTTGGGGGTTCGATCCCTGGCCTTGCTTAGAGGATTAAGGATCTGGCATTGCCCTGAGCTGTGGTATAGGTTGCAGACACGGCTCGGATCCAGCGTTGCTGTGGCTATGGCACAGGCTGGCGGCTACAGATCAAATTCGACCCCTAGACTGGGAACCTCCATATGCTGTGGGAGCGACCCAAGAAATGTCAAAAAAGACAAAAAAAAAAAAAAAAAAAAAGAAGATTTGGTATATAGATACACAATGGACTATTAGCCATAAAAAGCATGAAACAACGCCATCAGCAGCAACATGGATGGACCTAAGATTATCATACTAAGTGAAGTTAGACAGTGAAAGACCAGCATCATCTGATATCACCTATATGTGGAATCTAAAAAGAAAGGACACAAATGAACTTATTTACAGGACAGAAACAGATTCACATACATTGAAAAACATACAGTTGCCAAAGGGGACAGGTGGGGAGCTGTGAGGGTTGGATTGGGGGTTTGGGATTGGCATATGCACACTGACGTATATGGAAGGACTGGCCATTGGGGACCTGCTGTACAGCACAGAGAACTCTACCCAGTGTCCGGTGATAATCTATGTGGGGAAAGAATCTGAGAGAAATGGATATGTGTATACATATGACGGGGTCACTTTGTTGTACAGCAGAAATTATCCCAACCTTGTCAATTAACTACATATAAATAAATTTTTTTTTAAATTATGAAGGGAGCTCTCTTTGCACAAAGCTGTTTAAGCAGCCAACATACCTCCAAAGCACCGAAAATCACTGGTCATATGACATTACAAAAGGAATACTGAACTGAGCTGAAAAATCCTGAGACCCAAATGTAAGGTCCCCTTAAAACTCTCAAATTTAGGAGCAAAGATTAAACAACCATTTAGGCAATGGTAAGAGCTCCCTGTCAGGGAAATCACCATTACCTACTTTACATTTTGGAAAAACTTCTCACTCTCTGGAATGAGCAACTCTGTTTCCACAGGCCAGGCAATGGCGCTTCCTTCAGCTTTTCCACGAGGTTTACACAAACGACGTGAGCAGGCGAGGGGAGGCTGGTGCCCACTATTCCCCCCTCCCCTCTGACTCTCCCCACCTTCCCTCAAGGCTCTAAACCAGGGGCCAGATTCTACTCCGGGGCCCAGATGCGGGACCCTTCAAGGACTCGTGTTTGAGGAGATGTGATGGTTAATGAACCAGCTTTGAGCCCAACTGGGAGAAGAGAGAAGGGTCTCTGTGCTCATAATAAGGACAAGAATGTCTCTTTGCCCATCACAGCTTGTGTGACCTGAACAGTTTCTCCCTCCAGGTTCCTCTCACAGAGCAAGTTCACGTCTTGTAAGGGGTCTAAGGTTTAAAGTGTCCACCAGGTTTTCAACATCTATTCTAGAGAGGCGTTAGTTACCTAAGCTAATCTACACACACAAAAAAAAAAAAAAAAAAAAAAACTTTTTAAATAACATTTTTTAATGTGTTCCTTCCATTCATAGTGAAAAGGCTCACAGTATTAGTAGGTTACTGACAGCCATTTTGCTGGTTCAGGAGAACAGGCCAGGGACCCCATTTAAAGTTCAATCACCTGCTTCATAATCGGGGCCTCTCTCTACTGTCACCTCCCTCACCTTCTTCTCTTCAGGAAACTCCTTGAAGAGGATGAAGCTCTGCAAAGACTGGGGACTAAAGGGAGATTCTTTGCAGAAAGAGGAGTCCCTCCTCCTGAGCCCCTGCCAGACGCCTGCAGCTGCTTCAGGCTGAGCTGTGGTCAGAGCCTTCAGACACGCGGCAGGCCTTAAGGAGGTTCTGCTCATTAGCACCAAACCACTGCTGGTTGTTGTAAAAAGAAAAAAAAAATAAGGTTAAGATTTCCCACAACAATAAGGGCCCTCACTGAAATCTATACTAACAGTCTAAATGGATATATTGGACAATTACAAGTATTTATTTAGCAGTGTTAGATGGAAGAACATAGTTTAATAACTATTTCTCTGTTATGTGCCAAATATGTTTCAAAATCAGTCAAATTTCAATAAAAAGTTGATGGAAAAGAATAACTGATCACAACAGTAACTGACTGAAGCTGTATTTTTCATTAAAGTCAGTAACTTATGAACAATGTCTGTTTTAAAATGTCCATGTGTTTTATGCACAGAGGTCACTTTGGTTTATACTTTCATCACTCGCCCATAAGAAACCATTGTTATCTTCAAATGGTAATAAAAGTACTTACAGACACTGCAAGGGCAGGTAAAGGTCAAACTAAGGATCATTTCCGACAGATATTCAATTACTCACCTCTGAGCAATGAAGTTAATAAACTAATTTAATAAACATCTGCAGATAGAATACGCAGTGTAGACATTTATAGCAGGACACACAACCTTCACATAAATACACACAGTATTTATTGGCCCACACATATTTTTTCTGAAGGAACACAATTAAACTGCATTTACCAAGAGTTAGCTGGCACAGAAAGTCAGGGAAACAAATGCTCTTCTTCAGTGTAAAATATTAAGTGGGACATTAGTTTCCAAACTGTTTTGGAATGTCCCTTGTGGTACTGCAGGTTAAGGATCCAGCATTGCCACAGATGTGGTGCAGGCTGCAACTGCTATGCGGGTTTAATCCCTGGCCTGGGAACTCTGGGTACAGCCCCCCGCACATAAAATTGTTTCCATCATGGTTCAAAATTTATACTTTAAAAATTTTATTCTTTCTATGGATTGGGAGGCTGAGATCAGCATATACACACTGCTATATACTAAGTCGACTGGTAACAAGGACCTACTGTATATCTCGAGGAATCTATTCAGTTCTCTGTGACAGCGTATATGGGGATAGAATCTGGAAAAGAATGGATATATGTGTATATATATATATATATATATATATATATATATATATATATGGCTGATTCACTGTGTGTATATGTATTGCTGATTCACTTTGCTGTACACCTGAAACTAGCACAACATTGTTAAGTCACCTATACGTCAATGAAATTTATTAAAAACAAACCAAAAATAAATTTAATCCTTTTTGCCACATTCAGTAGTAATTTTTTGTACTTTAACTAATATAACACAAGTTCATATTAGCTGTGTGATCCTTTTTGCCACATTCAGTAGTAATTTTTTGTACTTTAACTAATATAACACAAGTTCATATTAGCTGTGTGACCCAAAACTGGCAGCTCTGAATCAGAGCATTTAGTGTAGTAAGTGGATAATCCCTCAACACAGCTGCAAGACTGAGAACTGCAGACTTACTGGCCCTTGTGTCTGCACTGCTGGAAGACAAGACCCTCATTATCTTAAACAGAAACCCTACCCACTCACCTTCAGAGGCTTAAAACCACCTGGGATCAAGGCAAAAACCATACAACTGGTGACAAAGGACGAAGATAAAGTACAACAGTTTGCCCCAATCGTTTCAATCCCAAACCAGAAAACTGCCCTCCACTAAAACACATCCTCAAGAGGACAAGATGGCAGAGGAGTAGGGGGACACGCTTGCCCTCTCCCACAAACACAACAAAAAAAGCACATCTACAGAATAAATGACTCGCACAGAACAGCAACCAATCGCTGGCAGAGGAACCTAAACTCCAATAATGGCAAGAAGTTCGTGACATTACTGGGCAGAACGGGAGAAAAGAGGAGAGTGAGAGAAGGTGAATCCGAGTGGGACGGGCGCTCCCGAAAGGGAACTGTGGAGGAGAAAGGGATACCGCACCCTGAAAAGTCACCTACCGGGGGAAAGATCAAACAAACCGGAGGAATCCCCAGATGCAGAGCAGAGTGTAGCAGTAAGTTGGAGTACGGAAAAGCCGATCAAGAACCCAACGGACCATCTGAACTACGGGCACAGTCACCAAAAATTGAGATGCCTGAGTGGGGGCTGGGCACCGAATCCTCGGCTCTAGAAGTTAGTCCCCGGGAAAGGGATGGCGGGGGACGCCTGGGTGGGGGCTGGGCACTGAGACCTCGCCTCCGAAAGTTAATCCCTGAGAAAGGGCCGGGGACGCCTGGGGGGGGCTGGGCACCGAGACCTCGGCTCCAGAGATTAGTCCCCGGGCTAGGGGGGCGGGGCAGAGCGGAAACTGCTTGGGAGGTCTCTAAACCTTTTGACGGGGCAGAGTCTGCCTGGGAGACTAGAAAACAAAGCTGTCGCAGAGGAAGGGAACAATACTCTAGGGGCTGGGAAGTGGAAAGCAGCATCAGAGGGAACCTGGGAGAAGAGCCTGGTCTGCGCCCGTGCTGGGGAGGGGAGAGAAGAAGGGGTGGGTCCCCATAGAATACCCCCCACGCCACAGCAAGCTTACAGGCCCGCTAGCTAGCAGAAAGCTGTGCTTCCCAGTGCATTCCCTCCCCCACCCCCGCCACCCCCTACGCTCTCGCCGAACCTGGGGCTCCCTGCCATCCAGGAGGGCTGGCCTCAACAATTGCCTGAAGCCTACCACCGCAGGGGCTGTCCCTGCACAGGCCTGCTTGCCCTTTGGAGGGCTACACTTCCGCAGAGCAGCACCAAACACCACCAGCCCCCGAGAAAAGGCCTGCAGCCCAGAAAAGCTAGAACAAGCCTAGCCAGGCCGTGAATAGATCAGCCTAATTCTCCGACGGTTTTTCTGAGACGGGCTGCCCTGGGGAGGAGCCTCTTGGGTCTCCATGGGCCTTGCTACCCGCCCAAGCCCCCAGGGGGTGCTGAGACCTAGTGGACCAGCTGCATAGGACTGCCAGCTCCAGGCAGGACCCCCTGCAGCCCAGAAAAGCTGCAACAAGCCTGGCCGAGTCGGGAAAAGATCTCAGACGGTATTTCTGAGTTGGGCTGCCCTGGGGAGGAGCCTCTTGGGTCTCCAATGGCCCTGCTACCCGCCCAAGCTCCCAGGGGGTGCCCCACTCTCGTGAAATAACTGCTCAGCACCACCAGCCCCCTGGAAGAGCCCCTGCAGCCCAGAAAAGCTGCAACAAGCTCGGCCAGACTGTGAAAAGATCTGCCTACATTCTCAGGCTGTCCTTCTGAGTTGGGCTGCCCTAGGGAAGAGCCTCTTAGGTTCTCAGTGACCCAGATAGCTGCTCCAGCCCCCAGGGGGTGATGCACCCCTGAAGAGCAGCTGCCCAACACCGCCAACCCCCTGCAAGAACCCCACAGCCTAAAAACACCAGAGCAAGCTCTGCATGACCAAGTGAAATCTGCTACCATCATGGGGTGGACCTCCCAGTCCTGTCTGCCCTCAGGAAGTCCTCCTTTGCTTCAAAGAAACACTGTTAGCCCCATCAACACTCCAGAAAAGCCACACTGCCTCAAAAAAGATTGACCAACAACGCCAGCCCTCAGGAAATATGCCACGGCAGTGACAAGGCAAACACTGCCCGATCACGGACAGTACAACTCCCTCAGGAGAAAGAAAACAACAAGCAAGATGAAGAAGCTGAGAAACCACCCCCAGTCAAACCAACAGGAGAACTCACCTAAAACAGTCAACAATGAAACAGATCTCTGCAGTCTGACAGACCTGGACTTCAAAAGAGAAATAGTGAAAATACTGAAGGAATTAAGAGAAGATATGAACAGTAATGCAGATACCCTCAGAAAGGAACTAGAAAATATAAGGAGGAGTCAAGAAAAACTAGAACATTCATTTGCAGAGATGCAAACTGAACTAGGGGCAGTAAAAACCAGAATGAATAATGCAGAAGAACGAATCAGTGATATGGAAGATAGAATAATGGAAATCACTCAATCTGGTCAACAGACAGAAAACCGAATCAAAAAACTGGAAAGCAATATAAGAGACCTATGGGATAATATAAAGCGGGCCAATCTATGCATAATAGGAATTCCAGAAGGAGTAGAAAAAGATAAGGGAATGGAAAATATATTTGAAGAAATTATTGCTGGAAACTTCCCAAATCTAAAGGATACTGGATTCAAGATACAAGAAGCACAGAGGGCCCCAAACAAACTGAACCCAAACAGACCCACACCAAGACACATCATAATAAAAATGGCAAAAGTTAGTGATAAAGAGAAGATCCTAAAGGCAGCAAGAGAAAAACAGAATGTTACCTACAAGGGAACCCCCATAAGAATATCAGCTGATTTCTCTACAGAAACACTACAGGCCAGGAGGGAATGGCAAGAGATATTTAAAGTGCTCAAAGGAAAAAATATGCAACCTAGAATACTCTATCCAGCAAGAATATCATTTAAAATAGAAGGGGAAATAAAAATTTTTCCCAACAAACAAAAACTTAAAGAATACAGCAACACAAAACCCAGGTTAAAGGAAATATTGAAAGGGCTTCTCTAAACCAAAAAGAAAGGAAGGAAAGGGAAGAGAAAAGAAAAGAAAAAAAAAAAAAAGAAGAAGAAGAAGAGGAAGAACTAGGACTGAGGAAACCGCAATCAGAGAGCAGTCACTCAAATAAGCCAGCATACAGATTTAATCATGAACATGCTTCAAACAAAATAAAATTAAAAAGAAAAAAATAAAAAAGAGTCATCAAAACCATAAAATGTGGGCAAGGGATGTTAGGAGGTAAATAACCCTTTTTGTTTGTATGTATGTCTGTCTCTCTTCTTAATTTTAATATAGTAATGAAGTGTTTGAACTTACAGGACCATCAGGCTAAAACACACAATTATGGGAAGGGGTTAGCATACTTAAAAAACAGGGCAACCACAAGCCAAAACCAATTATTGCATTTGAAAAAAATGAAAAAAAAATACACTCAAGCAGATAATAACAGGAGACCATCCAACCAAAAAAAAAAAAAAAGAAAGAAAGAAAGGAAGAATGGAGAACCATAGAATCAACTGGAACACGAGGTTCCAATGGCAATAAATAATCATCTATCAATTATCACCTTAAATGTCAATGGACTGAATGCCCCGATCAAAAGACACAGAATGGCTGAGTGGATAAAAAGGCAAAAACCTTCAATATGCTGCCTACAAGAAACTCACCTTAGGACAAAAGATACATATAGATTGAAAGTGAAAGGGTGGGGAAAAGTATTTCACACCAATAGACATGACAGAAAAGCAGGAGTCGCAACGCTCATATCAGACAAAATAGACTTTAAAACAAAAGACATAAAGAAAGACAAAGAAGGACACTATTTAATGATTAAGGGATCCATCCAAGGAGAGGATGTTACTATCATCAACATATATGCTCCAAACATAGGAGCACCCAGATACATACAACAAATATTAACAGACATAAAGGGAGATATGGATGAGAATACAATCATAGTAGGAGACCTAAATACCCCCCTCACATCAATGGACAGATCCTCTAGACAGAAAACCAATAAAGCAACAGAGATCCTAAAGGAAACAATAGAAAAGTTAGACTTAATTCATATCTTCAGGACACTACATCCAAAAAAATCAGAATACACATTCTTCTCAAATGCTCATGGAACATTCTCAAGAATCGACCACATGTTGGGACACAAAGAGAATCTCAATAAATTTAGGAGCGTAGAAATTATCTCAAGTATCTTCTCTGACCACAATGCCATGAAATTAGAAATCAACCATGGGAAAAGCAAAGAGAAAAAACCTACTCCATGGAGACTAAACAACATGCTACTAAAAAACCAATGGGTCAATGAGGAAATCAAGAAGGAAATTAAAAACTACCTTGAAACAAATGATAATGAAGACACAACCTCTCAAAATCTATGGGATGCTGCGAAAGCAGTGCTCAGAGGGACATTTATAGCAATACAGGCCTTTCTCACAAAAGAAGAAAGATCCCAAATTGACAACTTAACCCTCCACCTAAACAAATTAGAAAAAGAACAAAGAAGTCCTAAAGTCAGCAGAAGGAAGGAAATTATAAAGATCAAAGAAGAAATCAATAAAATAGAGATTCAAAAAACAATAGAGAAAATTCATAAAACCAAGAGCTGGTTCTTTGAAAAGGTGAACAAAATTGATAAACCCCTGGCCAGATTCACTAAAAAGAGGAGAGAAAGAACCCAAATAACCAAAATTATAAATGAAAAAGGAGAAATCACAACGGATACAGCAGAAATACAAAAAACCATAAGAAAATACTATGAACAACTATACGGCAACAAGTTTGACAATCTGGAAGAAATGGACAATTTTCTAGAATCTTACAGCCTGCCAAAACTGAATCAAGCAGAAACAGACCAACTGAACAGACCGATCACTAGAAATGAAATTGAAGAGGTCATAAAATCACTCCCTACAAATAAAAGTCCAGGACCAGATGGCTTCACAGGTGAATTCTATCAAACATATAAAGAGGAATTGGTGCCCATCCTCCTTAAACTCTTTCAAAAGGTTGAAGAAGAAGGAATACTCCCAAAGACATTCTATGAGGCCACCATCACCCTCATTCCAAAACCAGGCAGAGATACCACCAAAAAAGAAAACTATCGGCCAATATCATTGATGAATATAGATGCAAAAATTCTCAACAAAATCTTAGCCAACCGAAACCAACAACATACCAAAAAAATTATACACCATGACCAGGTTGGGTTCATCCCAGGTTCACAAGGATGGTTCAACATACGCAAATCAATCAGCATCATACACCACATTAACAAAAAAAAAAAGTCAAAAATCATAAATCATCTCAGTAGATGCAGAAAAAGCATTTGACAAAGTTCAACATCCATTCATGATCAAGACCCTCGCCAAAGTGGGTATAGAGGGAACATTCCTGAATATAATCAAAGCCATGTATGAGAAACCCACAGCAAATATAATCCTCAATGGGGAAAAACTGAAAGCCTTCTCACTCAAATCTGGAACAAGACAGGGATGCCCACTCTCACCACTGCTCTTCAACATCGTTTTGGAAGTCTTAGCCACAGCAATTAGACAAACAAAAGAAATAAAAGGCATCCATATAGGAAGAGAAGAGATAAAACTGTCACTGTATGCAGATGACATGATTCTATACCTAGAAAACCCTAAGGACTCAACCCCAAAACTCCTTGAACTGATTAATAAATTCAGCAAAGTGGCAGGATATAAGATTAACGTTCAGACGTCAGTTGCATTTCTGTATATCAGCAATGAAATATTAGAAAAGGAATACAAAAATACGATACCTTTTAAAATTGTACCTCACAAAATCAAATGCCTCGGAATACACCTGACCAAAGAGGTAAAGGACCTATATGCCGAGAACTATAAAACTTTAATCAAAGAAATCAAAGAAGATGTAAAGAAATGGAAAGATATTCCATGTTCCTGGATTGGAAAAATCAATATTGTGAAAATGGCCATCCTACCCAAAGCAATCTACAGATTCAATGCAATCCCTATCAAATTACCCAGGACATTTTTCACAGAACTAGAACAAACAATCCAAACATTTATATGGAACCACAAAAGACCCAGAATCGCCAAAGCAGTCCTGAGAAACAAAAACCAAGCAGGAGGCATAACTCTCCCAGACTTCAAGAAATACTACAAAGCCACAGTCCTCAAAACAGTGTGGTACTGGTATCAAAACAGACAGACAGACCAATGGAGCAGAATAGAGAACCCGGAAATAAACCCTGACACCTATGGTCAATTAATCTTTGACAAGGGAGGCAAGAACATAAAATGGGAAAAAGAAAGTCTATTCAGCAAGCATTGCTGGGAAACCTGGACAGCTGCATGCAAAGCAATGAAACCAGAACACACCCTCACACCATGCACAAAAATAAACTCAAAATGGCTGAAAGACTTAAATATACGACAGGACACCATCAAACTCCTAGAAGAAAACGTAGGCAAAACACTCTCTGACATCAATGTCATGAATATTTTCTCAGGTCAGTCTCCCAAAGCAATAGAAATTAGAGCAAAAATAAACCCATGAGGCCTAATCAAACTGAAAAGCTTTGGCACAGCAAAGGAAACCAAAAATAAAACAAAAAGACAACTTTCAGAATGGGAGAAAACAGTTTCAAATGATGCAACTGACAAGGGCTTAATCTCTAGAATATATAAGCAACTTATACAACCCAACAGCAAAAAAGCCAATCAATCAATGGAAAAATGGGCAAAAGACCTGAATAGATATTTCTCCAAAGAAGATATATAGATGGCCAACAAACATGAGAAAATGCTCAACATCGCTGATTATAAGAGAAATGCAAATCAAAACTACCATGAGATACCACCTCACACCAGTCAGAATGGCCATCATTAATAAATCCACAAAGAACAAGTGCTGGAGGGGCTGTGGAGAAAAGGGAACCCTCCGGCACTGCTGGTGGGAATGTAAACTGGTACAGCCACTATGGAGAACAGTTTGGAGATAACCTTAGAAATCTATCCATAGAACTTCCATATGACCCCGCAATCCCACTCTTGGGCATCTATCCGGACAAAGCTCTACTTAAAAGAGACACTTGCACCTGCATGTCATTGCAGCACTATTCACAATAGCCAGGACATGGAAACAATCCAAATGTCCATCGACAGAGGATTGGATTCGGAAGATGTGGTCTATATACACAATGGAATTCTACTCAGCCATAAAAAAGGATGACATAATGCCATTTGTAGCAACATGGATGGAACTAGAGAATCTCATACTGAGTGAAATGAGCCAGAAAGACAAAGACAAATACCATATGATATTACTTATAACTGGAATCTAATATCCAGCACAAATGAACATCTCCTCAGAAAAGAAAATCATGGACTTGGAGAAGAGACTTGTGGCTGTCTGATGGGAGGGGGAGGGAGTGGGAGGGATCGGGAGCTTGGGCTTATCAGACACAACCTAGAATAGATTTACAAGGAGATCCCGCTGAATAGCATTGAGAACTATGTCTAGATACTCATGTTGCAACAGAAGAAAGGGTGGGGGAAAAACTGTAATTGCAATGTATACATGTAAGGATAACCTGACCCCCTTGCTGTACAGTGGAAAAAGAAAAAAAAAGAAAAAGAAAAAAGAAAAAAAAAAAGAATGAAGGAGCACTATTCACAATAGGCAAGACATGGAAACAACCTAAATGTCCATAGACAGATGAATGGATTAAGAAGATGTGATACATATACACAATGGAATACTAGTCAGCCATTAAAAAGAACAAAATAATGTATTTTGCAGCAACATGGATGGAACTAGATACTCTCATACTAAATGAAGTCAGAAAGAGTAAGACAAATGCCATATGATATCACTTATATGTGGAATCTAAAATATGATGCAAATCAACATGTCTGCAACATAGAAACAGACTCATGGACATAGAGAATAGACTTGTGTTTGCAAAGAGGGAGAGGGGAAGGAGAGAGATGGACTGATTTTGGCGTTAGTAGATGCAAACTATTGCACTTGGAGTGAATAAGCAATGAGATCCTGCTATATAGCACAGGGAACTATATCTAATCACTTGTTATGGAACATGATGGAGGGTAATGTGAGAAAAAGAATGTGTATATATGTGTAACTGGGTCACTTTGCTATACAGTAGAAATTGGAAGACCGTTTTAAATCAACTATAAAAAAAAGAATGGAGGGAAAAAAAAATACATCCTCAAGAGTAGCTGCTGCTGCTGTTTTCTCAGAGCTACCTTCTGATTTCTAATCTGAGGACCTGACTTAAGCGGCAGCCAGTGCCCCTATTTCGAGACTGAGGGAATCACTGGAAGTCACTGTACATCTTGGCTTCTTCCTCCTCTTTTTTTTTTTTTTAAAGCCTGTAGCTTCTGAATCAATGATTGAATTTAATTCTCATAAAATCCTCTTTCAGCAGCTCCAACAAGCAGTTCTATGGGATTTTATAAAGATTTCAGTGTCAGATAAAAAGCACTGCCTGTATTAGGCTCGAATCCAGTTGTCTTTCTTTACCAGTAACAGTACACCCACCTCCTCTTTCTTTGAGTTTTGTTATTAATAAGGAAAAATGGGAAAGAAAACCAGGTAGTCAGGGAGGAGTCTTAAAGAGACAGCTCTGGTTCAGTTTCTTCAAACTACTGAAGAAAATGCAGGAATGGAAATACCAAAAGGGCAGTGTGGGCTGTTTAAAAAATACTCGGCTTTTGCTTTGATTTTTTTTAAAAAAGCCTCAAATATAAAAAATGAATCTGTTTAATCATGATAAAGATGACAGACACTGTTCAGTGCCAAACTCTGAGTTACAATCATACATACTAAATTTACATGGGATCCCTCTTCAATTGACAATACTTTCTTTGTCGGAGGAATTCCCATCTTGGCACAATGGAAACGAATCAGACTAGGAACCATGAAGTTGCGGGTTCAACCCTTGGCCTTGCTCAGTGGGTAAGGATCTGGCATTACCATAAGCTGTGGTGTAGGTCACAGACACAGCTCGGATCCCGCGTTGCTGTGGCTGTGGTGTAGGCTGGCAGCTACAGCTCCGATTAGACCCCTAGCCTGGGAACCTCCATATGTGGTAGGTGTGGCCCTAAAAGGTCAAAAGACAAAAAAAAAGAAAAAATTTTCTTTGTGCCAAAAGGATAAAGATCCCTGGATGTAAAGAATCATCCAGAGAAGTTCTAAAATCTATTTTCCAGATTCTTTCAGAGAAGCAAGTTCTTCCCTTAATATCATCGCAATGGCTGTTCTTTCCGGGGAACACACTTCAGTCTGTAGCACAAAGGACACATACACTGTGGCTGCCCATTGTGGATGGAAAGTATTTAGGAACTGCTTTCAGTTTTTGCTTTTTCCTGAAATTCTGAATACAAATGGAGAAGCACTGTCTATGCCTCCATAACTGTTTTTGAAAGGTCCCCCCAGGACTCCAGGACTGACAGTCCAAGTCCCCACTCCCCTGCCTCTGGTTCCTACGAAGGTCCTTGGTAAGACCACATCTCCCCCAGTTCTGATATGCTCATGGTGGGGTCAGCAGTGACAGGGATGAGCCTGGGATGGACAGAGTACCTGGAAGCTCCCTGCTGCTCCCAGGATTACAGGGAGCAAGGAGTCAGGGACGTTGATGTGGGCCCACTCACCTAAGCAGGAAACTCAAAGAAACAGCTCTGGGCCCCCTCTGCAGAGTCTGCTCTCAGCTTCTAGGTTCCCTCCCTCAGGATGTTCAGGTGCCAGCAACACTGCTTCCCACTCATGTGGGGGAAGAAGGGTGTAAGCTTTCTGCACTTGAATAGGTAACTTCAAGGAATCAAACCAATGGATTTTCTCAACCTCCAAAGCCAGCTCTGCACTGTGAAGAAAAATGGTCCTTGGCTGGAGAGGGTAAGATTTTGAATATCTTCTCCTGACACTCATTAGCCCATGGCATGTAAGTGAATAAATGTTTCTAAACTGATATTATCCTTCAAAGTAGGGACACAACACTAGGAGAAATATCTGCCAGCTCTACTCTGTATATATTTACTATTTTATGGTTTGGGGAATCCTTTTCAATGGGCAGTAGGAAAAAATATTTGATGAGAGTATCATTCAGTTCAACAAACATTTTTTTTTTTAAAAAAAGGACTGTTCTAAGCTCTGATTCTACAGCTTATTAGCTAGTAGACTTGCCGTAAGTTATTAATCTTCCCAAGCCTCAGTTCCCTCACTGGAAGATGAGGCTAATCTTGCAGGGCTGCTGGGAGAATATAGAACAACAATAAAGCTCCTGTCATGAGGCTCACATGGACCAGGACCAGGTCAACAAGGGGACAGGGAGGGACTGTGTTTGTCAAACTGCAGGAGCAGCCAATGGATCAGGAAATAAATGTGCCACATGACCATCATTTTGTCTCTAATATGAACTAGAACTGCTATGATAGGAATTATCAGAGCACAGAGCAAGAGTAACATTATTTTGTGAAGTTTTTGTTCCTGTGTCTGTGCCGCACACTCACATAAAATCACGATACGAAGCAGTTCCACCATGGACTGCAATCAAGAGTGTGTTGAAATCACTAGCAGAGTGGTTATCTGCTCAGGCTATGGAGCTGGGATTCTCCTTAAACTTGATCCTGTTTGTATTTGGAAATGGACCCCTTTTCAGTTGCATCAGTTGCAAATATTTTCTTCCATTTCCTAAGTTGTCTTTTTGTTTGTTTATGGTTTCCTTTGCTATGCAAAAGCTTTTAAGTTTAATGAGGCTTCACTGGTTTATTTTTGCTTTTCTTTCCATTACTCTAGGAGATGGGTCCAAGAAAATATTGCTGTGATTCATGTCCAAGAGTGTTTTTCCTTTGTTTTCCTCTAAGAGTTTTATGCTGTCTGCTCTTACATTTAGGTCTTTAATTCATTTTGAATTGATTTGTGTATGTGGTGTTAGAGAATGTTCTAATTTCATTCCCTTGATGGAACTGTCCAGATTTCCCAGCACCACTTATTAATGAGACTGTCTTCTCCACTGTATATTCTTGCATCCCTTGTCTTAGACAAATTGAGTATAAGTGCATGGGTTTATTTCTGGGCTTTCTATCCTGTTTCACTGATTATGTATCTGATGTTTGTGCTGGTATTGTACTGTTTTCATTATTACAGCTTTGTAGTATGGTCTGAAGCCAGAGAACATGATTCCTCCAGCTCCGTACTTCTTTGTCAAGATTGTTTTGGCTATTAGAGATCTTTTCTGTTTCTATACACATTTTAAAATGTTTTGTTCTAGTTGCTTGAAAAATGCCATTGGTAATGTGACAGAGACTGCCCTGTATCTGTAGATTTCTTTACTCTTGTAACAATATTGATTCTTCCAATTCAAGAACATGGCATATATTTCCATCAGTTTGTGCCATCTTCAATTTCTTTCATTAGCATCCTATAGTTTTTAAGGCATAGGTTTTTGACTCCTTGGGTAGGTTTATTCCTAGGTATTTAATTTCTTTTCCTGATCTGATGATAAATTAAATTTTTTCCTTAATTTCTCTTTCTGATATTTTGTTATTAGTATATGAAAATGCAACAGATTTCTGTATACAGAACAGCTTAATATAAAAAAAATCAGGGAGTTCACATTGTGGCTCAGCAGTAACGAATATAACTCATATCCATGAAGATGCAGGTTTGATCCTTGGCCTTGTTCAGTGGGTTAAGGATCTGGCATTGCCATGAGCTGTCGTGTAGGTCGAAGACACAACTTGGATTTGGCATTGCTGTGGCTATGGTGTAGGCCAGCAGCTGCAGCTCTGATTCAACCCCTAACCTGGGAATTTCCATATACCACAGGTGCGGCCCTAAGAGGCCAAACGAAACAACAACAGTAAAAAACACAAACAATCATCACAAAATGGGCAGAAGACCTCAACAGACATTTCTCTAAAGAAGACATACAGATGGCCAGTAGGCATAAGAAAGGATATTCAACAGCACCGATTATTAGAGAAATGCAAATCAAAACTACAATGAGCTATCACCTCATACCAGTCAGAATGGCCATTATTTAAAAGTCTACAAAAAGTAAATACTGGAGAGGGCTTTGGAAATAAGGGGACCCTCCTACACTGTTGGTGGGAATGTAAGCTGGTACAACCACTGTGGAGAACAGTATGGAAGTACCTTAGAAAACTATACATAGAACTACCACATGACCCAACAATTCCACTCTTGGACACATACCTGGACAAAACTTTCCTTGAAAAAGACACATGCACCTGCATGTTCATTGCAGCACTATTCACAATAGCCAAGACATGAAAAGAACCGAAATGTCCATCGACAGAGGATTGGATTACGAAGATGTGGTATATATACACAATGGAATACTGCTCAGCCATAAAAAAAGAATGAAATAATGCCATTTGCAGCAACATGGATGGCACTAGAGACTCTCATATCAAGTGAAGTCAGTCAGAAAGAGAAAGGCAAATACCATAGGATATCACTTATATCTGGAATCTAACATATGGCACAAAGGAATCTTTCCACAGAAAAGTCAATCATGGGCTTGGAGAACAGACTTGTGGTTGCAAAGCGGAGGGGGAGGGGGAGGGATTGGGATGGACTGGGAATTTGGGGTTAATAGATGCAAACTACTGCCTTTGGAATGGATAAGCAATGAGATCCTGCTGTATAACATTGGGAACTATATCTAGTCACTTATGATGGAGCATGGTAATGCGAGGAAAAAAATGTACACATGTATGTGTGACTGGGTCACCTTGCTGTACAGGAGAAAATTGACAGAACACTGTAAACCAGCTACTGAAGCTAAGTGACTTCAAGGTCCCACAGCCCTATGACGCAGAGCTGCAATAAAACTGTGGGTCATACTGACGCCAAGTCTGTGTTCTTAAAGGTTTTATCCCTGGCTGCCTCCTGAATGATTTCCTGGGATGCTTTAGACATTGCCGGGTCTCTCAACGTTCTCTTTTTGTTTTTGTTGTTTTTTCAGGGCCTTGTCCACAGGATATGGAAGTTCCCAGGCAGGGGTCAAATCCAATCTGGGATCTGAACTGCATCTGTGACCTACACCACAGCTCACAGCAACACTGGATCCTCAACACACTGAGCGAGGCCAGGGATCGAACCTGCTTCCTCATGGATACGACTCAGGTTCTTAAACCACTGAGCCACAATGGAAATTCTCACATTCTCTCTTTAATCAACCAATATTGAGGCTTGGAGACAAAGGCATAAAAAGTGGAATAACAAAGGTTCTGTGTTTACAATGCTCGGTGAGCCTTATCTGCGTGGATACAAAGCTTAGCTCTGTTTCGTAAGCATGCAGAGTGTGTGTGTAGAGCATGCTCTAAAGTAGGGTAGAACCTAAACCTGCTCATGCCAAGGTATGTTTAGCTTCAGATGTGCTTCCAAACATGATGAGCAGGGCCAACATTATTTCTTTATTTACAGAATTCTTTTACGTACACAAGCATATAAACTTTTCTTATTAAGAAGCATTAAAAACACAGGGCACATTTCTAAAGCCTTTCATCCAAGGACATAAAAGGACTTTTAGACACACTCATCATTTCTGTTACCTAATTTCAGTTGGCCCGTGTCAGAAGTGGGTACAATCAAAACATAAAACCTGAGGAGTTCCTGTTGTGGCGAAGTGGGAACGAATCCAACTAGGAACCATGAGGTTGTGGGTTCAATCCCCGGCCTTTCTCAGTGGGTTAAGGATCTGGCATTGCCATGAGCTGTGGTGTAGATCAGAGACGTGGCTCGGATCCCAACTTGCCATGGCTGTGGTGTAGTCCAGCAGCTACAGCTCCAATTCGACCCCTAGCCTGGGAACCTGCATATGCCATGAGTGTGGCCCTAAAAAGCAAAAAAAATAAAAATAAAAATAAAACCTGAGAATTCAAATTCATTTATTTTCTATTGTAATTACTAAGTCGTGAAATCTAAAAAGAGGGAATCTCTTAACAGAGGGATTGTGTGTGCTGGAAATTTCTTCCCATTCTTCCCATAAGGGAGAGCTTTAAAAATTTTTCATTGTGGAGTTCCTGTCGTGGCGCAGTGGTTAACGAATCCGACTAGGAACAATGAGGTTGCAGGTTCGGTCCCTGACCTTGCTCAGTGGGTTAACGATCCTGCGTTGCCGTGAGCTCTGGTGAAGGTTGCAGATGCGGCTGGGATCCTGCGTTGCTGTGGCTCTGGCGTAGGCGTGCGGCTACAGCTCCAATTCCACCCCTAGCCTGGGAACCTCCATATGCCGCGAGAGCGGCCCAGGAAATAGCAAAAGAGACAAAAAAAAAAAAAAGAAGAATTTCATTGTGATTAAAATATACATAATTTTTTTGGCTTTTTTTTTTTTTTCTTTTAAGGCCATACCCATGGTATATGGAGGTTCCCAGGCTAGGGGTCAAATCGGAGCTGTAGCTGCCGGCCTATGCCACAGCCACAGCAAGTTGGGATCTAAGCCGCATCTGTGACCTACACCACAGCTCATGGCAATACCAGATCCTTAACCCACTGAGCAAGGCCAGGGGTCGAACATGCATCCTCCTCATGGATGCTACTCAGATCTGTTAACCACTGAGCCATGAGGGGAACTCCTAAAATACACATAAAATTTACTACCTTAACCATTTTCAGGTGTACAGATCAGTAGTATTAAACACATTCACGTTGTTACACAACGAACACCAGCATCCAGCCACAGAACTCCTTTCAACTTGCGAAACTCAAACTCTGTACCATTTAACAAGAACGCCCTACTCTCCTTCCCCCACCTCCTGGCAGCCACCATTCTACTTTCTGTCTCCATGAACTGACTACTCTAGGTACCTGTCATAAGTAGAATCATGCAGTATCAGTCCATGTGACTGGTTATTTCACTTAGCATAACACACTCAAGGTTTCTCTGTATTGGAACATGTGTCAGAATTCCATCTTTTATAAGGATAGAAATATTCCATTGTTCCTATATGCACCATACTTTTTTCCTCCTCCTTCTTTTTTTTTTTTTGCTGCTACACCCATAGCACGCAGAAATTCTCAGGCCAGGGGTCAAACCCCAGCCACATCAGTGTCTGCACTGAATCCTTAACTGCTAGGCCACCAGGGAACTCTTGTACCACATTCTGTCTCCACCTTTTTGCTATTGTCAATAATGCTGCTACAACCATGCATGTACAGGTATCTCAAAATACTGCTTTCAATTCTTTTGTTTATACCCCAAAGCAGAATTGCTGGATCATATAATAACTACATTTTTAACTTTTTTGAGGAACCTCCACCTTGTTTGCCACAGTGGCTGCACCATTTTACATTCCTACCAGCAAGGCACCTGTGGCATATGGAGGTTCCCAGGCTTCGAGTCAAATCTGAGTTACAGCTGCTGGCCTACACCACAGCCACAGCAACTCAGGATCCAAGCTGCATCTGCAACCTACACCACAGCTCAAGGCACACCGGATCCCTGACCCACTAGGCAAGGCTAGGGATCAAACCCTCATTCTCATGGATGCTAGTCAGATTCATTTCCACTAAGCCACACGGGAACACCCAGGATTCCAATTTGCTGACATGCTCACCAACACTTATTTTATTTTATTGTACCAACAGTGGACATCATAAGGGGTGTGAGGTGGTGTCTCACTGTGGTCTCAAAGAAAGATCTTGATTTCAAAAGTACTTATGCTACTTCCAGGTAATTCAGAGGTCAGGGGCGGGTGGCAGTATCTGTGCTGTCACAGGACACATGTCCATGTTCTCCTTCCTTTGGTGCCACGTTCTACATGCTTCCTAAAGAGGCATTTCAGAGCTCACTGTACCTGCACTCCAGGAAGCACGTCTGCCTGAGCCTTTTGTCTTGACTCTTCCCTGTGTTTCTCATCTCAAGAGGATGTTTTCCTGAGCTTCCCTTGATGATTGTGTGTGTGTGTGTGTGTGTGTAAACAGCAAGTTGTTCAAGCTGAGGGCAGGATGGAAGATGTGGGCAAAGGGCCTATGTTGCCTCTGACTCTATAATGAGAAACTAGTAATTGCTAATTAAATGTTCTCTGAATTATTTGAGTGGATGAACCAAAAGGAATGACAGGAGTATCTTCTGTGCATATAATCCACTTCTTGCACATCATATTTTTTAAAGAAGCAGAAGAAAAGAAAAGAGAATCAGAGCCCAGGAAGAGAGGGTCACGTCAAGGCTCCACCATCACAGCAACCAGGCATGGGGTCTGCAGGAAGCTCTCCACACGCACGGACCTGTTCAGTCCTCACAACAACTCCAGGGGGTGGTACTGCGAAGCTGCCCTGTGAGGGGGAGAAGCCTGAGGAGCACAGAGATGGGATCCGAGTCCCGTGCTCCTCCTCACTCTTCTCTACGGCCTCCCTGGTTCTACTCGCTGATGAATGGCTGAATTCTCAATGTCTCCCCAAAGCACCCACACACTCTCTAATTCTCAAAGCCCCACAGGAGCACAGAAAGCCCTCCTGGGAGATGATCACTTTTGAAAGGGTGGCTTTAGTTCCCATAGCAAAGGTGCTTCATTAAGACACTTAAAACTCATGTTTCCCTTTAGGGGAACCATTTATATGGTTCCAGGGCTAAACCATTTATATATTTTTCTCAGAATGATACTGTTATCAGCGGAAGAGTCCAGAAATCCATCTGAGTAAGGTATTAAATCAGATACAAATGAATGAACAAACAAAACCTCATGAAAATAACTGTTGAAAATATCTGCTGCTAAAAACGTGCTCTATTGGGAGGAAAAAGATCAACATTTTCATGCAATTTGAAAAGACAACAATCAAATTAAAAGCAATTAAACTTAGGTACCTTATGAAAAGAACATGTGAGAATGCTCTGATATGCATACCTGAGGTACGACTGACATTTTCTTCCTTAAATCGTGAAGTCCAATGGTGGTTGTCCAGATCCCATCAATCCAAATTCTACCTTCGGGTTCTGACAATCTGAAAAGGGCCGAGACGAGTGAACTTTTTCCAGCTCCTGTTCTTCCCACAATGCCAACCTGTAAAGCGATCCAGGAGGGATTAACAATTAAAAATAGGCAGCAAAACTTTGACTATTAAAGATAAATTTTAAAAGTTCTGTATAGAGATTAGTCTATAGGTTTCTCAGCCACGGCACTGTTGACATTATGGGCCAAATAATTCCTTTTTTGGGGGTGGGGGTGCGGCACTGGGGCCAGTCCTGTGTCCTGTAGAATGTTCAGCAGGATCCCTGGACTCTACCCATTAGATACCAGAAGCACCCCCCCAATTTGACAACCAAAAATGTCAGACATTGACAAATGTCCTCTGGTTGGGAACCCCTGGTCTCCAAAAGAGTTAAAAATAACAACATCGATCTACTGGTAGGAGGTAAAAGCCTACCTAAGTGGTTCATAGGACGTCACCATTTATTTATTTATTTATTTATTTATTCATTTATTTAGATTCATATCTTTTTTATATATTTAAATCCAGTCTTGACATTTTTGTAGATTTTGCAACAATCCACACCTTTTTATTTTATTTATTTATTTATTTATTTATTTTTATTTTCCCACTGTACAGCAAGGGGGTCAGGTTATCCTTAGATGTATACATTGCAGTTACAGTTCCACACCTTTTTAGATACAGATAATCATTCCTTTAGACACAGTTCATTGAATTAGCTTTAGTCCTACTGCCTGGATACTTGACCTTGAGAATGATGTGGGCAATTTTACAGAGATCAACAAGTCAAGTCTGAAGTGTCGTACATAAACAATACTCACCTTCTTAGGCATCTACTGTTTAAGAGGGATTATTCTTTGGTAGGGAAACTAAATCACTTCCTGATATTAAATATCTTTATGATATTCTATCTTGAAAGGAAAAATCTTGAAATTATAAAGCAAAGGTTTCAGTGTCTTAAAAGTCAGTGGCCAGGAGACACAAAACACATAATAAGGTCAACACAAAAAACATCTCCTATTCATATGAGACCTTTCATCAGAGCAGTTCAAAAGGCGTATTAGGAGTTCCCGTTGTGGCTCAGTGGTTAACAAACCTGACTAGCACCCATGAGCACCAGGTTCAATCCCTGGTATGTTAAGGACCTGGCACTGCTGTGAGCTGTGGTGTAGGTCGCAGATGTGGCTCAGATCCCGAGTTACTGTGGCTGTGGCGTAGGCCTGGGTCTTCAGCTCCAATTCCACTCCTAGCCTGGGAACCTCCATATGCCACCAGTGCTGCCTTAAAAACCAAAAAGACCAAAAAAAAAAAAAAAAAAAGGCATTTTATAAACCAATTAATACTTAAAAATTGTATCTTCGAAAGATGTCAAGTATCAGTCTAGTTATTACATCCAAAGCAGAGAGAAATTAAGTGCATTAACAATAAGATTAAAGAATCGATATAATGCAGATAAATTGCTGGTGAGGAATAAAACTGTACTGTAAATACTGGCTTTAAGTTGTGTGCATTCAAACATGTTTAGAGAAACTGGCCTGTCTTATCAATGAACTTGCCCAACTGGATTATTCCCTGGTGGGATCCTCCCAAGAGAAAAATTCATCTCTATTTAGGAATCTAGAATCCATGGAAGATCTACGACATGCTTTCATTTGTCAATTAATTTGGTAAATTGAAAATACTCATGCCTTTAAACAGAGAAGAACTAAATCTTTCTGAGCACTGTAATCAGAGTACAGGAAATTTATTTTCTTGGCTGCACCCACGGCATGCAGACATCCCAGGTCAGGGATCGAACCTGAGCCACAACAGTGATAACGCTGATCTTCAACCACTAGGCTAGGCCATCGGGGAACTCCAAGTGGGAATTTTTCATCTTTTCCCATTTGAATAATTCTAAACTTTCAAATCTTAGTCTGCAAAATCAATCATGGCATTTCCAAAAAAAAAATTTATAGAGATTAAATGTAAGAAAAGTGGGTTTAGCTAACTTTATTTTCTTTGTAGCCACTCTGTACTTTAAGTTAAACTCTAATTTACATAATACAGACGGGCCACCCTCTGTACATAGGCAGGTCCCTGTGTGTATATATATGACTCACATATTCTGGGTATAGACAGACCTTGAAGATGCTGCGAATTTGATTTCAGACACTGCAATGAAGTATCGCAAAATAAAGCGAGTCATATGCATTTCTGTTCATCTGTGCATGTTAAAGTTATGTTTACACTAAACTGCACTCTACAAAGTGTACAACAGCATTAAGTCTGAAAAATAATGCACATACCTTGATTTTCAACTACTTTATTGCTTAAAAAAAATGCCACCAATTGAGCCTTCATTGGGTTGTAGTAACATCAAAGAACAAGGATCCCAGACCACCATCACAAATATAATAATGAAAAGCTTTGAAATATTCTATGAATTACCAAAATGTGACACAGAGCCACAACACTTAAGTCAGCAAATGCTGTAGGAAAAATAGCATCGATGGGCTTGCTCGACATGGGGCTGCCACAAATGTTCCATTTGTAGAACATGCACTGCCTGGGAAGCACAATAAACCAGGCACGCCGGTGTCTCTGGGTGTCCTCATAGACACATCGACGCACATCGGGACACGGGTGAGAACGTGGCTGTGAGAAAGTGTGGAGGTTCCCACACCATCAGCTCTGCTGAACTGACCCATCCGTGCAAACTGGGACATTGGTAGACTTTGGGTCAATGGCCAAGATAGGACAGGGACGCTGCCTGTGGGCTGCTCACGACCACAGGCCTGGGAGCTCCAAACTCCAGGGAGGAGTCTGTGCCTGTCACTCTGCCCCAGGAAGTCTCTTCTATGAAACTGTCCCCACCAACCTCTCCGTCCTTCATCTCAGGAGTCAGCTCCCTTGGGACCACTGGGTAGGGGTGAGGAAGGACCGTGACAGTGGGTGCTCTGCACCTGCTACTTCTGTTCCCTGAACGCTCTGCAGGGGCCTAGTTCTTCACTCACAGGATCAGGACACTGTGCCTGTGCTCATGCTGGTCCCACCTCCCAGAATGCCTGTCCCAAGCATTGCCACCTGCTGAAATCCTAGCCACACGTCACTAAGTCTGTCTCACACGCCTCAGTCCTCGGAAATGCTCTACCTGATCCCGCATGTAGGCGTCTCTCAACCGAAACAGATGTTACATCATCTTTGCCTAAACATCTATACACATCACGACCACCTTCTGTCTTACACAGCTGATAGAGCCATTTTCTTACATCTTCAACTGGACTGTATTTGTTGACAGCAGGATCTATACTGGGTTTGCCTTTGTACTATGTGTATGACCTGTGAAGTCCTGCACAGAAGAGGCATTCAGTAGGGAGCTGAGATTTTTAAACTCAGGATATAGAAATTTAAGGAAAAATCTATAAACATAATATTTAGGTATATGACAAGCTGGACAGAGAGACAGACACATTAGATGGATCCTAGAGCCATAAATACAATTTCAAATGGCCAACCCCTCATTTTCACAGACAGACAACAATTTACACAGGGAAAGTTGTTACTATATGTATGTATGTTTATATATATGTGTGTGTGTGTGCACATGTGTATTCCAAGTTACAGCTTTTAGCAAGAAAAAAACCCAAATCAATCTACCTCTAGAGCTGGAAAATGCTTTAAAATTTCCTTTACTCTCTAAAATAATCAAATCAACCACAAAAACATCTGAATAAAAAATTCAACCAGTGTCAGAATCAAACCAGGAAGGCTAAGGTGCTATTTACCTAATTTTGGTTATTTTTACTTCCTCTTTCTTCCATGAATTAGAAACTGCGTAATACCTGTTGTTACGGCTACAGTCCACTAGATGTCTTTCTGTGGTCAAAAGAGTCTTGAGCAGTTCTTAAATGTTTAACACGCTATATAATTGGTTGCTTTTGGAGGTGCATGTGTTTTGGTCACTGCTTGCTCTCACCAGTGTGTTATTCACTCACCTTCTCAGCCAGCAGTCCCTTACCACCCTCTCTGTGGCCTGAAGAATGCCACTTTCTGTGAAATGGATATGAAAATAAGATGCCTCTGATGTTCAGAAGACTCAGGGTGGAGTTCCCACTACGGTGCAGCAGAAACAAATTCAACTAGGAACCATGAGGCTGTGGGTTCGATCCCTGGCCTCGCTCAGTGGGTTAAGGATCCAGCGTTGGCATGAGCTCTGGTGTAGGTCAGAGAAATGGCTCGGATCCTGTGTGGCTCTAGTTTCGGTGTAGGCCAACAGCTATAGCTTCAAATTGACCCTTAGCTTGGGAACCTCCATATGTCACAGGCGCAGCCCTAAAAAGCAAAAAAAAAAAAAAAAAAAAAAAAAAAAACGACCAAACAAACAACAAAGAACACTCAGGGCTCTGTGAGATATGGACCCAAAACTGCAAAGCATGCCATACATGCTATATCTTTTATTTTAATTGTGGTAAAATACACTAACAAAATTTACAAATTAGGTATTTTTAAATGAACAGTTTAGTGTCATGTGTATTCACATTATTGTACAAACCAACCACGGAATATATTTTCTCTTGTAAAACTGAAATTCTGTACCCATTAAACAATGACTCCCCATTACCCCCTCCCCCGGCCCTGTGACCACTTTCCTACTTTCTGTCTTTATGAATCTGACTCCTCTAGGAACCTCACATACACAGAATCATAAAGTAATAGTTCTGTTTGTGTCTGGCTTATTTCACACATCATGTTTTTCTCAGGGCTCATGCTTGGGTCAGAATTTTCTTCCTTTCTTAAGGCCGAATAATAGTTCACTATAACTTTCTACATGGACACCTGGGTTGCTTCCACCTTTTGGCTGCTATGGACACAAATGTACCATAAGCTCTATCTTAAAAGACTCTCTAAGATGCTGTGGAAGCACAGAAGAGCCTGAAGAGGCAGGTGCAAGAGAGCTGACTCTGAACAGGAGGAGACTTTCAGCAGCCGGATGACGGGAGGAAAGGGGCTCAGAGGTCGAGGGGCAGCTGCGCACATAGGGGGCTGGGAGGACACGGGGCTCCGGGAGAACAACCACGACCTGAGCGTAGGGACTGCATGTGGGCCAGGACCTGGGGGAGAGGGCAGTGCCGAAGAGCTGCTGACGCCGTGTCTGCTCTGGTTTAGTGTCTGTCAGGACCCGGCCTTGGTCCCAGCTGAGGGCTCCAAGCTGAGTGTGACAGGGACACTGCCAGCAGACAGGGATGCTGGCAGGACCAGGTCACACGCCCTCTGCCGTCTCCCACGTGTGTCTTCCCTGCTCCCTTCCATGTGCTTTCATCAACTCTGAGCAAGTCTCTGGGCCCTGCCTCCAGCTGGGGGCCCTAATTCCTCACCCCCGCCCCTCAATGAATCAAGATTCTGGGCTCTTCTCTGGTGGACACAAGCTGCTGGAGTGGACCTGGGACTGCACTATGGTTCCAGCAGGAGCTCACCGAGGCCAGTAAGGACCAGCTCTGAGCTTCAAAAAGTATCAGCCTGTGTGGAGGAGGATAGGGGCTGACAGCTCAGTGGGGGCTAGTGGAGGACAAGTCTAGGAAAGGGCCAAGGGACAGAGGAGGGGCTGCACCTGAAGGGACCATGGGAGGAAGAGAAGATTTCAGAAATACAGAGAAGAACGGATGGAAAGGAACGAGATATTGGAGACTTAGGGACAGGGAGCCACGGTTGACGTCCAGACTTCGCATGAATAATCAGGTGTCACATACAGTATCCTGGGTCAGGTTGAGCTCCAGCTCTGTAGCCCAGGGCACCAACCACCATGAGGGAGCTCACAACACAGGGAACGAAATGCTGGTGTCCCCCCTCCATGGTCAGTTTCTAAGAAAGATTCACCTACAACGTCACTGATCTAATCTGCATCCGAGAAGGAAAAAGAGTCCCTGTGACACACTGATGAGGAAGCCGACAGCAGATGCAGAGCTCGGTCTTTAGCTGGACTATTAAAGAGGCAAATGGCTTAAACAAACCTTTTCATTTGGGGAAATTGGTGCTGTGAAGTTCTTCAGGACCAGAGGCCCATCTGAGCTGTACCTGAATCTCACATTATAAAAGCCAATCAATCCTTCATGGGGCCAGGACGGCGGAGGATGATACTTGTATTCCCACGGCGCTTCCTTCTCAAGGTCTGTATATTCAATCACTCTTTCTACTGAAATCATCTGAAAGACACATGACATCACATGGGTTAGGAACGGAGGGTCTTGTTTATGGAGGTTCAGAGAGTGTAAATGAGATGTTTTGCTTTTTTATCTTTATGTCTGCTTTTCTCTGGTTAAGTTTATCCCAGGTCTTATCATCCCCAAAGGACAGAAGGAGGCATCTGATGAGGCCTTTGATGATTTGTAAACTTGTTCATCGTCCTGTAACACTTTCACTTATGGCCACTTCCTTCAACATTGTATTAAAACCAAAAGAACTAGAGAACTGAATGCTAAGACTTTACTGATCCACTTTTCATACCTGAATAACAAAACAAGAGAGTTGTGTCAAAGGAAGGGATACTGATGGACCCTGATCAGTAATGTGTGGTACAGAAGGGCGTCTGTCATGACGAGCAGAACTGGACAGTCAGCAAGCTCGTTTTAATAACTAGTCACCTTCTCTACAAAAGTGAAGAATGCAATGGAAACATTTCCTTTATATTGTTTTGCTCCCTTTACAAGAAATTGCAAATATTCAAAAAAAAAGGGAGATAATTTACAAATTGACTAAGGCCTCCTAAATGACCATTAATTCAACACCTCTGACAGCACATTCTGAGATGGAGCTTATCCTGCCAGAAAGAAGGGACACCTGCAAATTTAGGAGCTCAGCACACACAAGAATAAATGCTAAAATGTGGGGCGGGGTGGGATACCTATTAAACAACCAACCTTAAAATATTACATTCGTCTTTTATAAAAATGAGGAATTACCAATTAAGAAACAAAAATAAGCCTCTAAGAAACTGACTTTAACTCTTGCCAGCATTTCAGAACCACCTTGCTACAGAGACATTTCTTACACGTGAAGACAGCATGTGATGAACATAAAACCTACTGATGTGGCACACATAAGACTGAGAAAAAGATGTGTATATTTTATTTTACATTAACTTTAAACAGATGAGGGAAGGATCTAAAAAATTTGGTTAACTACAAGGTAAAAATAACAGTTTTAGTATTTTGCATAAGAATTGATTTTATACCTATAACCAGTCACTTATGATGGAGCATGATAATGTGAGAAAAGGGAATGCATATATGTATGTGTGACTGGGTCACCTTGCTGTATAGTAGAAAACTGACAAAACACTGTAAACTAGCTATAATGGGAAAAAAAAATCATTAAAAGAAAAATAAATAAATCAGAAAAAAAAGAAAAGAATTGATTTTACACCACTTAATAGCAAGGAGACTAGAAAAGGCTAAGAAGGTTAGGATAAACATCACCATAGTCTCGGCTTCGGCACTTTGCCTGATGCACCGCGGGACCATCACCGTGAACGTGAGGGCGAGAGACAGCACCAGGCCCACCTGCCCGACATTCAAAGCTAAAAGAGGATGAAGAGGAGGAATGAGGTCAGTGGCCTTCTTTTTAAAATTTACTTTATTGATTTACAATGTTGTGTTAATTTTTGCTGTACAGTAATTCAGTTATATATAGTCTTTTTCACATTCTTTGCCATCATGGTTTACCACAGAATACGGAATACAGTTCCCTGAGCTATACAGTAGGACCTTGTTCTTTCTCCACTCTGTATGTATCAGTTTGCATCTGCTAACTCCAAACTCCCAGTCCATCCATCCCCCACTCCGCCCTCCTTTGCAACCACAATTCTGTTCTCTATGTCTGTGAGTTTGTTTCTGTTTCATAAATAAGCTCATCTGTGTTATATTTAAGATTCCAAATATAAGTGACATCATATGATATTTGCCTTTGTCTGACTTACTTCACTTTGTACGACAATTTCTAAGTCCATCCATGTAGCTGGAAATGGCATTATTTCATTTTTATTTATTTATTTTTTATTTCCCCAATACATTATTTTTTTTCTATTGTACAGCATCATGGCCCAGTTACACATACATGTATACATTCTTGTTTCTCACATTATCATGCTCCATCATAAGTGACCAAACATAGTTCCCAGGGCTACACAGCAGGATCTTATTGCTAATCAATTCCAAAGGCAACAGTTTGCATCTATTAACCCCAAGCTCCCAATCCATCCCACTCCCTTCCCCTTGGTAACCACAACTCTATTCTCCAAGTCCATGATTTTCTTTTCTGTGGAAAGGTTCATTTGTGCCGTATATTAGATTTCAGATATAAATAAGTGATATCATGTGGTATTTGTCTTTCTGATACTTCATTTTCATGGCTTAGTAGTATTCTAATATACCATATCTTTTTTTTTTTTCTTCTTCTTTTTAGGGCCGCACCTGATGCATTTGGAAGATCCCAGACTAGGGGCTGAATCAGAGCCTCGGCCGCCATCCTACACCACAACAGCTTGGGTCTGAGCTGCATCTTCGATCTACACCACAGCTTGCAGCAATGGTAGATCCTTAATACCATGAGTGAGGCCAGGGATCAATCTTGCATCCTCATGGATACTAATCAGGTTCTTAACTAAGCCACAATAGGAATTCCTGTACCACATCTTCTTTATCCATTTATCTATCATGGACATTTAGATTGTGTCCATGAGTTGGTTACTGTGAATAGTGCTGACGCGAACAAAGGATTGCACGTTATCTTTTCGAATTATGTTTTCTTCTATGTATAAGCCCAGGAGTGGGATTCCTGCATCATACGGTAACTCTATTTTTAGGTTTTTGGGAGGACCTCCATCCTGTTTTCCATAATGACTGCACCAACATACATTCCTGACAAAAGTGTAGGAGGGTTCTCTTTTACCACACCCTCGCCAGCATTCGTTACTCATAGACTTTTTAATGATGGCCTTTCTGAATGGTGTTGAGAGGTATTTCATTGCAGTTTTGGTTTGTATTTACCTAAAAATAGCAATGCTGACCATCTCTTCATGTGCCTATTGGCCACCTGTGTATCTTCTTTGGAGAAATGTCTATTTAGGTCAACTGCCTATTTTTCAACTGGGTTGTTTAGTTTTTGTTATTGAGTTATATGAGCTGTCTGTATATTTTGGAAATTAAGCCCTTGTTGGTCACATCATTTGCAAATATTTTCCCCCAGTCCATAGGCTGTCTTTTCATTTTGTTTATGTTTTCCTATGATGCACAAATGCCTGTAAGTTTGATTAGGTTTCATTTGTTATATTTTTGCTATTATTTCCACTGCATTGGAAGATTAACTTAAGGGTCATGGGGTTAAGGATCTGGCATTCCTGTGAACTGTGGCATAGGTTACAAATGTGGCTCAGATCCCAATTTGCTGCTGCTGTGGTGTAGGCCAGTAGATATGGCTCCAATTTGACTCCTAGCCTAGGAACTTCCATATGCCATAGATATGGCCCTGTGAAGAAAAAAAGAGAGAGAGAAAGCAAATATTGGTACGATTTATGGCACAGAATGTTTTGCCTGTGTGCTCTTCTAGGAATTTTATGGTGTCATGTCATATATTTAAGTATTTAAGTCATTCTGAATTTATTTTTGTGTATGGTGTATTCTAACATCATTGATTACATGCAGCTTCCAACTTGCCCAGAACCACCTGCTGAAGAGACAGGTCAGTCCCATTCTTTATCCCAAGCCCGGCTCCTTCTGTCACTTTACCAAGAAGACTCCTTTAAAATGCTTAAATCACTTGCATGTAATGACAGTATTATTTACACTTTACTATCTGTTAATTGAGACCACACACAATACAAAAAAAAAAAATCCCACTAGGAACTCAGAAAGACTATTAAACTAATTTATTACTTTTTTCTCTTTATGGCCGCACCTGTGGCACATGGAAGTTCCCCAGACCAGGGACTGAATCAGAGCTGCAACTGTGAACTACACCATAGCTGTGGCAACACCGGATCCTTAAACCCACTGTGCCAGGCTGGAATCAAACTCTCACCTCCACAGTGTCTCATGCCACTGCAGTCAGGTTCTTACTCCCAGTGTGCCAGGGTGAAAACTCCTGTTTCATCATTACAGACTGTGATTCTCTGTTGTTATCATGGAGTAGTGAAGGATGGTGACTCCATATAACCCATGCCAACACCTGCTCATCTGATGCCCACAGAGCAGGGAGGAGACTGCTCTTTCCTACAGAGAATCTTCTCCCCTCAACTGCACCAGGCACCTTCAACCACCAGATCCAAGGGGCCCCAAAGCTAAACCCCAAAGCCCTGAGCTGGACACAAGGCTTAACGGTGAATCTGGTTCTTTCCTCCCAACCATGGGACACGACCTAGAATGTTCGGAAGGTCAGTCTGCTACAGCTGCATAGACCTCAACCCATTCGAAGAGAGATAAAAGAATAAAAAGTCTTCAGAATTGCCAAAGCAATCCTGAGAAACAAAAACCAAGCAGGAGGCATAACTCTCCCAGACTTCAAGAAATACTACAAAGCCACAGTCCTCAAAACAGTGTGGTACTGGTATCAAAACAGACAGACAGACCAATGGAGCAGAATAGAGAACCCGGAAATAAACCCTGACACCTATGGTCAATTAATCTTTGACAAGGGAGGCAAGAACATAAAATGGGAAAAAGAAAGTCTATTCAGCAAGCATTGCTGGGAAACCTGGACAGCTGCATGCAAAGCAATGAAACTAGAACACACCCTCACACCATGCACAAAAATAAACTCAAAATGGCTGAAAGACTTAAATATACGACAGGACACCATCAAACTCCTAGAAGAAAACAGAGGCAAAACACTCTTTCACATCAACATCATGAATATTTTCTCAGGTCAGTCTCCCAAAGCAATAGAAATTAGAGCAAAAATAAACCCATGGACCTCATCAAACTGAAAAGCTTTGGCACAGCAAAGGAAACCCAAAAGAAAACAAAAAGACAACTTACAGAATGGGAGAAAATAGTTTCAAATTATGCAACTGACAAGGGCTTAATCTCTAGAATATATAAGCAACCTATTCAACTCAACAGCAAAAAAGCCAATCAATCAATGGAAAAACGGGCAAAAGACCTGAATAGCTTGTTCTCCAAGGAAGATATACAGATGGCCAACAAACACATGAAAAAATGCTCAACATCGCTGATTATAAGAGAAATGCAAATCAAAACTACCACAAGATACCACCTCACACCAGTCAGAATGGCCATCATTAATAAATCCACAAAGAACAAGTGCTGGAGGGGCTGTGGAGAAAAGGGAACCCTCCTGCACTGCTGGTGGGAATGTCAACTGGTACAGCCACTATGGAGAACAGTTTGGAGATACCTTAGAAATCTATCCATAGAACTTCCATATGACCCTGCAATCCCACTCTTGGGTATCTATCCGGACAAAACTCTACTTAAAAGAGACACATGCACCCCCATGTTCATTGCAGCTCTATTCACAATAGCCAGGACATGGAAACAGCCTAAATGTCCATCGACAGAGGATTGGATTCGGAAGATGTGGTCTATATACACAATGGAATACTACTCAGCCATCAAAAAGAATGACATAATGCCATTTGCAGCAACATGGATGGAACTAGAGACTCTCATACTGAGTGAAATGAGTCAGAAAGACAAAGACAAATACCATATGATATCACTTATAACTGGAATCTAATATTCAGCACAAATGAACATCTCCACAGAAAAGAAAATCATGGACTTGGAGAACAGACTTGTGGCTGCCCGACAGGAGAGGGAGGGAGTGGGAGGGTTTGGGAGCTTGGGGTTATCAGATACAACTTAGAATAGATTTACAAGGAGATCCTGCTGAATAACATTGAGAACTATGTCTAGATACTCGTATTGCAACAGAACAAAGGGTGGGGGAAAAATGTAAGAATAACTTGATCCCCATGCTGTATAGTGGGAAAAGAAAATTTTTTTAATTTAAAAAATAAATGCTACAAACCTGTGGTATAAATAAATAAATAAAAGGTTTTATTAAGAATCAAATGACTCCCTTCCACAGGCCACAGTCAGAATCACAAGCTGCAAACACTTTAATACAATTCAACAGAACCAAACAGTATATATTAGGCAAGGTAGCAAAAGTTTAATTTAAATGTAAACGAAGTCATAAACTGTAATCATACCACAAATAGTTACCCATATCTGTACTTACTTTCTGCCAGAAACAGGGACCCAAAGGCAACACCAATGACAAAGACAGCACAGATGGCATCCAGGCACAGGGCGAACCATCGGGACGTGGTCAAAGACAAGAACCAGGCCTCTGGATTCATGAACCAAAATAAGGATAATGAACAGGCAGATAAACACGTTAGCAGCTTCTCATGAGATGGAGCATGTTGCTCAGTTGAGCTACAGGAGATTTTTACACAAAGTCATCCCTCAAGGAACCTGAAGATTCCAGAAATCTAGGCTCTCACACCAGACAACATGTGGGGCACAGAGGAATCAGTCCAGGGGCTGGTGGGAAGCGTGCACTGAAAACCTCAACTCACAGGTTATAACAGAAATACGGTCACAAGGACAATGATGGAAAATGGTCTCACTGGTGTGTTTCCTGCAGGGCTGGGGCCTCAAGGGAGATTCTTTCTCTCACAAGTTGACGGTTCCCGGTTCTCTGAAAGCAGAGAGCACAGCTCCCACTGTTTCCAGCACCTTCTGTGCTCACGGCAGGGACCTGCGCATGTTTAGTCTTAAGGGCCAGTATCTAAATGACCATCAGCTACAAGGATCTGAAGGTTGCCCTGAAAATGTTTTTACAAAATATAATAAAGATTGAATGGAAAGGTGGGCAAGGATTTCACAGACTTAGAGGAAATTCTGAAATTTCTACCCTAGGAAAAAACATCACTGATACAAAGAATAATACACACCAAGTGGGTGGCAAACCAGGAAATTATTTTCCTCAACCACTTCTGCCACCTTGCACGCTCTGAAAACACAGTTGTCAAAGTATAGCCTGTGGTCTAAGAACAGCCCATAATCTGCTTTGTGAATCAAGTTTTATTGGAACACAGCCACAACCGCTGGCTGATAGATAATCTTTGCCTGCTTTGGTGCCACAATAGCAAAAGTGAGTAGATGCAACACAGACAAAACAGTACAACACAAAGCCTGAAGTATTTTTCATGTTGATCTTTCCCACTAAAAAACCAAAAAAGTTGGCTGATCCTTGCCCTAAAGGGACAGAAAGCCACAGGGCACCGTGGCGGAAGGACAACGCAAGGCAGTCAGGGAGAAAAGCAGGGCTGTGAGGGGCAGAGGGGAGCACAGAGGGGAAGCTGAGAGGGAGGGTGGGGGAGGGGGAGGATGTGCAGAGGGGGACAGGGGCAGGGGGTGGGGCACAGAGAGAGGTGCTGGCCAGCAGGGCCACCTGAGGGGGAGGTCAGACCTCAGAAGGCAGCTCATCCCTTCCTCTGAATCATTTCCAGAAACTCACAGACCTGAGTGCAAATCCTGGTGAGCGTCAAACAGCTCCTGAAACCTCTGTTGCGCTTTGAACGCCCGGATGGTCCAGCGTCCCTGGAGAGAAGATGCTAAGTGGGAAAAGACCGGGCTCCGAGCTGGGGAAGCAGAGACAGAGACACGACAGAGCAGGTCAGGGAGGGTGGATGTCAGGAAACCCACTGCCTCCCCTGCTCTGGGGTCACACATCCCTCCAAGGGGCACACCCAGGACTTCCTGGGGGGCTGTCTGGGGGAGGAGGGATGACACCCCTTCTGGAGAGGACCCTCCGTGTGAACCTCAAACTCCTGTTCACATCAGCTTCACTTTAACACCTTGGAAATGAAAGATTCTCTTTGAACCCCTCTTTGACCAAATCCAAATCACAGCTACATTTAGATCACGAAATTCTTTCTTTTTTTTTTTTTGTTTTTTTGTTTTTTTGTTTTTTCTAGTGCCGCACCCATGGCATATGGAGGTTCCCAGGCTAGCGGTCGAATTGGAGCTGCAGCCGCCAGCCTATGCCAAAGCCACAGCAACGCGGGATCCAAGCCGCATCTGTGACCTACACCACAGCTCATGGCAACACAGGATCCTTAACCCACTGAGCTAGGCCAGGGATTGAACCCACAACCTCATGGTTCCTAGTCGGATTCCTTAACCACTGAGCCACAACAGGAACCCCAAGATCACAAAATTCTTTCTTCACTAACTCATCCATCAAGGTCCTCCTCAAACACACCTCCCTCCAAATTCTTCCCTGACACATCCCCAGGTAAAAACTTTTCACTAATTGTTTTTAATTTATTGATCTATACTTAGTTACATGATCTATAGTCATGTTACATTCAGGAACAAAGCAAGTAATTGAGGCTTTTCTATTACACTTTCATTAGAGGTTCTTACAAAATACTGAATCAAACCCTGTGCTACAAAGTAAATCCTTGTTGCTCCCTATCTGATGTGCAGTGGTGCGGATCTGTCAACCCCACACTCCGCTTCTGTCCCTCCCTCCTCTGACCCTCTCCCTTTCGATAACCGTGGGTTTGATTTCGATGTTACAGAGTTTCTATTCTGAATAGAGATTCATTTGTCTTATTTTTTCAGTTCTGCATATGTGATCTCATACAGTATTTGTTTTTTCCTGACTTACTGTACTAAGAATAACATTCTCTGGGTACATCCATGTTGCTGCATGTGGCAACATTTGAGTCTTTTTATTCCTGTTTAATTACTATTTATGAATTTTTCAGTGAGTAGTATTTTCAGATTTAATTCTCTGTGACCCTAACCCTAACCACACTGAATTCTGAGGAGCTGTGTGTCACCCCCACCTTAGGTGAGTAACCTGAGGGCTGGGATAAAATCACTAAGTCCCCCAAACTGGAACAGTGCCAGGACCAGGACAGGTGCAAGATAAGAAAGCTGAGGGGACACCCTGCCATTGCCCTGCATTCTGGAACTTTCCCTGCACCTGCACCACGTGGGTCACAGAGCACCTGGTACCACAGGGCCCTTGTGCCCACAGGACCACACAGCCAAGGCGTCTTTAAATACATGTGACTTCTCCTCTGGGAACCTGATGGATGTTTTCGTAACTACCCTGCTGGAGACCTGTCCTGGCATTTGGAGGTCCCTGTGGCATGTGACACTCACATCATCACCCTTTTAGAAGCCGACGGTGGCCTTAGTGGCCATTCTCTTTTGAGAGACTTCATGTGGGTTTAGGACCTGGTGGCACATGACTGGCCATTCGTCTCCCTGCCGTCTGCTCTAAGAGCCCACTGAACACCAGCACCAGGGCCAGGCTCCTGCACATCAGGGAACAGGTGGGCTCAGGCTGCTGGGCAGGGAGGAGCCCTCACAGCTTTCATTCCCCACCGTGAACCAGGCTGTAACTCGCTGTGGTCAAGGGCAGACTCGGAGCCTGTGACCTCTGTCCGGGATGAGTGATAACTTGTGCTTTATCAGCAGGAAACACCGACTTAGCACTTAGTACCCGTGTGTCTCTTAGAGAAGGTGTGTCAGCAAACCTAGGTGTTTAGGGGAAGGTAACAACTCACAGGGGGCTACTGAGATGCTATAAAATGATGGGGGAATAGGAACTGATGGAGAAAAACTCCAAATCACTTTCAGGGCCTGACTCCTTAGCCCGGCATCCAAATGCCTGTCTGGGGGCAGTTCACTCAGTACCGATGCACGTGGGTGCTGCAGGTTTGGGGGGCACTGGGTACAAATGGGCCAAGACACAGAACCTCCTCTGTGCTTAGTGTCCCTGATCTGCAAGCAAGGAAGGAGCAGCTTCCTCCTGTGAGACACTGGGCTTCAGAGAGGGTGGGAAGCCCTGGGCTGGGGAAGCACAGTCTGGGCCGTGGGCCAGTGACCAGCCTCTCAGCCTGGGGCTCTTTCCACCTCTGACCAGGAACCTTCACTGTTAGGGACTCTCACCTGTGATGGTGTGTTCATGAAAAAAATCCTTCTCTGATCTGGGACATGACCTAACATTTCCTCTTGTATCAAAGTCTGACAAAGAGCCGTAAGAGACTCGCTGGAGCTTCTGACCGGCCAGCTGCAGGTTTGGGGTCTTATTCCAGCATCCACACTGCTCTTTCCCTTCATTCTATTGAGTGACTTCAATTTTACTTTAGCTTCCTTTAACTTTGTACTTTTCACAGCAGCATGAACACAGATTGAGCTCACGCTCTGAGTAAGAAAGGCTGGGAGCTCTGATCAGGCCTTTCCAGCACCCACAGCAGGTGTCCCAACCCGCCCCCAGAACTCAATCCATCTGGAAGCGGCGGGGGGGGGGGTGTCACAAGGACAATGTGGGAGAATTCTGGGGCCCATTATCCCAAAAGGAGGAGCCAGGAATCCAGCCCCAGAGAGCGCAGAGAACTCACTAGAACCCCACTCTCATCCTAGAGCAGACGCTGTGATGTCAACACTACTCATCACAGACAAGGCTTCTGAGAAGAAAGCAGACGTGGCTGGTCACCCAGAAGAGTCGTGGGGTGAACTCTTCAGCCTGGCCACCCTCTGCTGCTTCCCTTCTCAGGAGATCAAAGCTGCAGGTGCTTCTTTCCAGCAGGGATGGAGGATGGAATGCACTTTAGAAATCAGGTGTCATCTCAGCCTTGAACGCTGGGGACACCAAACACCCCATCACCTACCTCACCTCATGCCAAAGAGGCACAGAATCCAGCAGGAAACTAGACCCATGAAAAGTTATCCTGTTTCTTCCAAACCCACTTACGACTGAGCAAGCTACCAGGGTGCATGAACTGGAAGAGTTTGCAAAGAAAACTAACTAGGCTAAAATTAAGGTCTGGTATTATCTCGCCCAAAGTAACATCCTTTTCCCACAAAGACTGAGCTCGTTATCCTGAAGAAGACTACGTCACATCCATGACCTCAGTCCGCAGTCACAGACACCTGTAACCCTACAGTTCGCATGACTGATAGCTGTGCTTACACAACCTTGGGGACTCTTGGGGACACACCCCCACAAGGCCTGCAGATCCTCCCTGTCAGGGGGAGGGCAGGGAACTGCATGCAAGGCCCCCAGGCTGCCAGCCCTGCTGCGGGTTATCGTTCACGCTACGTGATGCCCATGAGTTGTTAATACGTTACTTCCCTCATGTTCATGGTTCTGTGCCTTTGAGAGCAGCTGGCAAGCACTTTATAAGCATCAACTCAAGAAATCCTCATGAGACCACAGAGGCCAGGTATTGTTATATCCTTGACAGAGAGAAAACCAGACTGAGGGATTAAGAGCACTCGCTGCCCAAGAGTCAGTCAGTTAACCCACCTACGTGGTGGAGCTGAGTGTCAGAGGAACCTCTCTGATTCCCAAGGCTGTGCTTTTAATCACAGCCACACTGTCTCAGAGGGAGAGTAATCAAGGTTAAAGATTCCCGTGCATGACTACAGGCATTTTTCCCTAGACTTTGTTGTTTAGAAAACCCCAAATCTTACTCGGCTAATATCCAACAGCCTTCACATTCCTGTGCATCTTATTAAGTACCTGAATGTTGAACAAAGTCCCTGGGAAACTGGCCTAAGAACACTTAAAACAGCAGACTTGAGACTCCATGGTCTGCATACACGTCACACATGCCAATCCTCCCTAGTGGTGCCCATGGCAGACACTGCTAGTTGATTACAGCACCTTTCAGACAGAATGTGGATGTGGCTTCATCATTCGGGCACAGCTAAAGGAATAGAGCTGACCAGAAAAAGGCAACATAAGGCCTTGCTGGTTTTATGCAGGGATCCATAAGTGACCGTTACTATGCTCACTTTTGCAAATGGGGGAAGAAATTATAATTAGCTGTAGATCTTTCATTAAGATGATAAAAGTTAACCTAAGATTACAGAAGCAGCAGGATCTGAAAATAAACCTTGGGACTTCAGTGGTCCCTCAGAGCACAAGGATGAGGCAGGGTTATACCTTCTTTTGCTGGTGGCTCCAACAGTGGCCTTAAGACACACTATCACTTATTGCATAGGGAAGATAGTGGTGGTATTATTATGACACAGACCCACCACCTAGAGAGAAAACATAAACAGCTCTAATCAACCATCCACCACACTTGGTTATCTGGGGTGTGGAGGAGGGAGCATTTGAGTTGAATTCATTGTCTAACTTCAGCATCCTATTTAGGGTGCCAAAAATCTCAACATTCCATACGCATGAGGCCAAAGTTCTCAGACTCTCCAGATCAAACACTGAGAAAATCCTCTACTGCTTTTTGAAAAAGCCTCAGGGGGTGTCCTTCTCTCCATGACCACATGGACAGAAGGTGGCCACAGCCCCAGGCAAAGATCTCTGTCAAACATTCCTTCTGGAACCACCTCTCCTGTAATGTGCCAGAAAACTGCTTTGCAACAAGACTGCTGAGTGACTCCACTTCACAAGTGGCCTCAAGTCACAAAACATCTGAGGCCCTGTCTACGCAGAAGGCTGGATGGAGCTCTCACTTCCTCTCCTGCCTCCCCAGGTCCTGCCTCCTACCACGTCTCATGGTCACACACACCTGGACTCCGCTGCTCCGCTGTCCATTCAGACTCCTCACAAACCAGACCTCAGGGGGTTGAGCTGCTCCCCTTGATGAGTGAGAAACGTTCCTACAGCTTTTAGGAACCTGAAGCCCACTATCCTTTACTCGAATGCTCAGTATAAGTGCCTCTTAAGAGCTTATTATTAAAAACAATGCACGCAAAAACCACAACAAAAAAACTTGACCAGGAACAAGACAAGGATGTCCACTCTCGCCACTACTCTTCAACATAGTTCTGGAAGTCCTAGCCACAGCAATCAGAGAAGTAAAAGAAATAAAAGGAATCCAAATTGGAAAGGAAGAAGCAAAACTATCACTTTTTGCAGATGACATGATACTATACCTAGAGAATCCTAAAGACTCTACCAGAAAACTGTTAGAGCTCACCCACGAATTTGGCAAAGTCACAGGATATAAAATCAGTACACAGAAATGGACAGCATTTCTATATACTAACAATGAAAGAGCAGAAAAAGAAATTAGGGAAGCAATCCCGTTTACCATCGCATCCAAAAGAATAAAATACCTGGGAGTAAACCTACCTAAAGAGACAAAAGACCTGTACTCTGAAAACTATAAGACACTGATGAAAGAAATCAAAGATGACACAAATAGGTGGAAAGATATACCATGCTCGTGGATTGGAAGAGTTAATATTATCAAAATGACTATACTACCCAAGGCAATCTACAGAGTCAATGCAATCCCTATCAAATTACCAAGGTCATTTTTCAAAGACCTCAAACAAAATATTTTAAAGTTTGTTTGGAAGCATGAAAGACCCAGAATAGCCAAAGACATCCTGAAAAAGAAAAATGGAGCTGGAGGAATCAGGCTCCCAGACTTCAGACTATACTACAAAGCAACAATCATAAAAACTGCATGGTACTAGCACAAAGACAGAAATATAGATCAGTGGAAAAGGATAGAAAGCCCAGAATTCAACCCGCGCACCTACAGCCAACTCATCTATGACAAAGAAGGCAAGGATATACAATGGAGAAAGGAAAGCTTGTTCAATAAGTGGTGCTGGGAAAACTGGACAGCCACATGGAAAAGAATGAAAGTAGAACACTCCCTAACACCATACACAAAAATGAACTCCAAATGGATTAAAGACCTAGATATAAGGCCAGACACTATCAAACTCCTAGAGGAAAATATAGGCCAAACACTCTCTGACATAAATGACAGCAACATCTTCTCAGATCCACCTATCAGAGTATTGACAATAAAAAGAAAAATAAACAAATGGGACCTAATCAAACTGAAAAGTTTCTGCACAGCAAAAGAAACCCTAAACAACACAAAAAGACAACCCACAGAATGGGAGAAAGTCTTTGCAAGTGAAACGACAGACAAGGGATTATAAACAACCTCTGCAGTTCCATACCAAAAAAACAAACAGGCCTATCCAAAAATGGGCAGAAGATCTAAACAGACAGTTCTCCAAAGAAGACATACAGACGGCCAAAAAACACAAGAAAAGATGTTCAACATCACTCATTATTAGAGAGATGCAAATCAAAACCACTCTGAGGTACCACCTTACACCAGCCAGAATGGCCATCATCCAAAAGTCTACCAACAATAAGTGCTGGAGAGGGTGTGGAGAAAAACGGACACTAGTACATTGTTGGTGGGGTTGTAAATTGCTGCAACCACTGTGGAAAGCAGTATGGAGACGCCTCAGAAAACTAAACATAGAACTACCATTTGATCCAGCAATCCCACCCCTGGGCATCTATCCAGAGAAAACCATGACTCGCAAAGACACATGTACTCCAATGTTCATTGCAGCACTATTTACAATAGCCAAGACATGGAAACAACCTAAATGTCCATCAACAGAGGAGTGGATCCAGAAGATGTGGTACATATACACAATGGAATATTACTCAGCCATTAAAAAGAACAAAATACCAGCATTTTTTGCAACATGGATGGACCTAGAAACTATCATGCTAAGGGAAGTCAGCCATACAATGAGACACCAACATCCAATGCTTCCACTGACATGGTGGAATCTGAAAAAAGAACAGACTGAACTTCTTTGCCGAACAGATGCTGACTCACAGACATTGAAAAACTTATGGTCTCTGGAGGAGACAGTTTGGGGGGTGGGGGATGTGCTTGGGCTGTGGGATGGAAGTCCTGTGAAATCAGATTGTCATGATCATTATACAACTACAGATGTGATAAATTCATTTGAGTAAAAAAAAAAAAAAAGAGAGATTATTAAAAACAATGCACGCAAATACCACAACAAAAAACTCCTTTGTCTTGATTAATTTAGAGTATTCCACTTAATAGGTATAGAAAACTATGGGACTCAAAAGGCTTTTCTTCTTGGCTTGGCTTCCAGAAAGTTAAGTTGGTATTAATTTGCAGGAACTATCCATGGTTGAGGTTTTGGATACAAACATCTTCCTTTTTTACTTTTTGGCAATCATCCACAGACCTTTAAAAATCATGTAACAATTCTAGTCTCATGCTTTTTGGTTTTCATAATGACGAAATGTGTTGGTGCATTAATAATGAATTTCAGCCTTTCTGATTACCTGTAGACTAGAAATGATGATATTCCAAATCTAGGCAGTCAAACGGAGTAATAGATTACATGTGTGCTGAACAGACACCATCCCCCACCCCCAGGGCCTCCCAAGGGGATTATTCTCAGCATCCATTTCTATGACCAGCCTTGGGGAGGGAGGACCACAAACACTGTGGCATTAACACCAATTATTGGCGACAACAAAGAGCAAACCTAAAAAGAACAGGGCTTATCTTTTCAAAACATTTAGCAACTGCAACTAATTTGCCATCTTTCGACCATATAAAATAATTTATTTTTCAAATATATCACTTCTAACATATATTTCCTGATGCCTCCTCTCCTTTATCTAGTCTTTCTTTCCTTTATATTTCTAGTAACTTCAGGGGAAGAAAAATTCCCTTATTTTCCTCCTACATTAGTTCCAACAGGATAAAATATTTTTTTTTTCTAGAGAGATGTTTACTGAGTGGCACCTCTGTTCGGATGTGTATCATGAACAAGACAGAAATGTTTCCTGTCCTCACGGTGCTCACATTCGTCCTTGTGCTAAAATGCAAAGCTGCAGCTCACCAGGCACCAGCTCCATGTGCCATAAGAGCCACACTGACTCCCAGTGGCCATGATATTCAGTTACCTAAAGTTCACTTGGTGAGAAATTCCAGAAGACAGAACCTGCAGGATTTCAGGGATCTGGTTAATTATGGCATAAATGGAAGCCAGCCTGCATCTCCATCCCACCCCGAGAGCCCAGGTACTCACTTGTGCATTCCAGGCGTTTCACATCTCGTGATGTCTCTAAGAAATATCTCCGAAGAACAAAGAAGATGATGCCAAGTGGAATCAGGGGTATCACAGTCCAAGGAATCACCACCACCATCACGCCCACCACACCCATCACAAGAAGAAATGTCTGAAATAGGAAACACAGATACAGAGGCCTCTCTATCAAGGATTCTTTGCAAAGATAAACTTTAATGGTTTAGTGAGGATTAAACTTCTTTCCTCAAAAGACTTGTTGGAATGGTAGGGAATGTTTTACCATCAAAGAAATAAAATTATAGGTGGTCCTCATGATATACGTGCATCAAAAACTCTGATAAGATCTTTCTAGGTATTAACTCTTTGATACACAAGGGGCCTATGAAGCAGGCATTGCTATTTTTAACAGAGGAGAATATTTGAGGCTCAGAGAGTAGGGCTTGAATCCCAATTATCAGGAGTTAGCAGGTGTCAGTAGGTAGATGACCACGCAGGTAGCATAGATGAGGGATCCAGAAGCCTCTGCCATAGGTGTAGGGATAAAGAAGTGGCTAATTATAAATTTAGTGACCAGAAAGGTAGGAAAAAGTCACATGTTGACCTTTGGAAGTAGGAACTCCTTTTCTTGGTCTTCTATCCATAGTTAACATTTACTGAGTGCGGACTGTGTACAGGGCCACACGTTCAATACTTCACACCTATTACTCCTCACAGCAGCACTACTGAGTAACAGTATGGTCTCATTTTACAAATGGAAATACTGAGGCACAGGGAGAGGAAAAGCAATGTGGTGGAGACGGCAAAGCATAAGTCACAGAGCCAGGGAGCCCAGGTTATGAGCCACTGTGACATACTTAAGTTCGCCCCACCATGTAAGCCAGCCTTCTATCATTATGCTAAATATCTAAATGTCCATTTCAAAGGCTAATGGTGATTTAACAGCAGATGCCATTTACCAGGTGATTACTGCATACCAGGCACTGTGCCAAGAGGTCTTAAGTGAACATTAAGTGAGCATTCACTTAATCATGACCTCATCTCACGAGGTGATTTTAAATCTCAGGAAATGACCTTGATCTAAAAATACAGCAGGAAGAATAGAAACCTAAGCCACTGGTTGATGCTGACTTAAGTATCCATCTTTATCAGGAAAAGTATGACACATGGTGCACAGCTTCAGGTGAGGGGAACTCAAGCGACACTCAGTGTCCCCGTGCTATGAAAGCGGGGTGGGTTGCTGGGGATGGGCTGATTCACTCAGCCTGGGCCAAGGCCTCTGCAGTTTATGATCCCAGATGGATATAAATCCATGACCATCTGGACAAGGTGCAGAGCACTGGGCAAACACAGGAAAGAATATCTGAATGCTTTTCTTAGAGGATTTCTTAGAGGGAAGTGTGGCATGAGTAACGTGCAGAGAGTAATCACAGGTCAAAGAAGTTTTGACCAAGAAAGAGCTGAGTTAGGAAGGTTAAGAGGCTTTTCCTACTTAACACTGGTTGTTCTGGGTCCTCTCAGCACCAGCACCTGCATCCTGACCTCACCAGCCCAGGGCCTTCCTACCTCATCACCCAGGGCAGCTGGCCCCAGTCACATCTCTGAGGGATGGGCTAGCAGGGAAACTTCCAGAACTGTGACTTTGTGGCCAGGAGCCCTTGTAAACTAAACTGCATTATCTGGATGGAGACCCCTTTGCTTTTCCTGTTTCTCCCAGGCTCTGATGTGGTATTGATATAAAACTCAGAGTGAAGAGGAACAGAATTCTGAAGGAACAAGTTCCAACCATAAGTGGAGATAGAGCTGTCCGACCTCTCTCCTGTTATACATACACCTGTACGATTTCTTACAGCTCCTGGATTAACTGACACTCCCACCCTGCTATACCCTTCATGCTCATGGGAGGGGTCTTTCTGGTTGCTTCTGCATCTGGTCTTAAGTAAAGTCACTTGGCTTGCCATCATTAGTTGACAAGAAAAAAAACTTAATGAAATGTCAATTATGAAAAAAATCCAAGTTATAGTTTTTTTAGCAGATTCCCATCATTTGATTGGAAAATCACCAGTTTCAATAATCTGGCTCTCTCCAGGTGAGAGCCTTTTATGACTAACCTGCCCTGGCAGGTTACCTGGGAAGCAGACCTAAGATCAAAATGAAGAGCTCTATCCTGGCCTGGAAACTTCCACATGCTGCAGGCACAGCCAAGAAGAAGCAGAGCTCCATGGGAGCTCTGTCAGTGTTTTTCCTTGGTAGCCATAAGGACCAGCGGGTAACTGTTGCTCTCAGAAGCTCCCTAGTTAGGTTAAGTCCGTTAGATTTCATGGCCCTAAATTCTGAAGCAGTTCAAAGAGGCTTTCTGCAAGAGTTTTGTCTCTACTTGTAGGTCATACTATAGCCAGCCTCATAGTGGACTGGGCATTACAAAAACAAGGGAAGTAAAACACAATGTATGGGTTTACAGTTATATGTATCTGTGTATATACATTTGTGAATCTTTTACTGCCAGCTGTCTCCAATCTATCTAAGCAAAGAGCCAATTCTCTGAAGGAAACAGAAAATTCTGGTGCACGACAAATATCTGTTCCTTGAAGCCAATCTCATTTCTTCCTTCCACACTCCCAGGAATTCCAAGGAGCATAACCCAGGCTACACACTCAATTCTCCCCGCCCATATCTAATTGGAATGCAGGCTCATCTGACGGCCCACCTCCCCATGGCCAGTGCCTCTGTACCTCTGTCACACTATGTCGCAGAGACAATGATGGGGGAGAAAGAAACATGGTGACCCAGAAGCAAGTGACCGAAGTCCTAAAGTATCAAGAAATAAAGGCCATCATTACGCTCCTGTGCTTACAGCCTACTTGGAGCATAGCATTTGGGAATTCTATCCAAATTCTATGAATCCACATGAAGAAATACAAAAAAAAAAAAATTGTTGGATGAAATATTTCACCTGAGAGTATATACTGATTTACCACAATTCAGAATAATTCTTTAGTTTGCAGAGAATGAAAACCTAAACCTGGAATGGAAGTTCCATTAGCCAGGTGTTGCGCTGAGATGGGGCTTAGGGCCAACCTTCTTGGATATTAGCAGGGAGGGTAAGGCCCTACACCTACTCTCAATCATAGTGAAAACTGGAATATACCAACAACAATAAAGGGATGCTGGTGGGAATTAAATGAGATCATGTAGGTAAAGTGCTTACCAGCTCATACATAACAAACTGAAACTCTAAGTCCATTACGACTAAGTCCATGGACCCAAAGAATCTTAAGAAGCTCAAGAAGTTGGACCCTAAGAGGCCACTCATTCAAACCACTGGCACAGCTTATATCATATAAGGACTTATCAAAGCAGGTGCTATTTTTCTTAGATGATGTCCTATACAGCAAAGTGACTGTGGCTTTTCTCTGGTCAAAGCAAAAATAGCATCTCAAGTCTATTTTGATTGAAGATGCAGTTTTAAAATAATATGGCCTATAAACCTCATGCCTACTATAATTTTTGTCCTCTCTGCATTTTCTTCCCAACTCTAGGCCTTCCAAAGATTGATAACCCTAAAGAAATGAAGGCACATCAAAATTTTTTGAGATGTTTCTTTTCTTATTCCATATCCTGTTTCAGGTTTTGCTTTTTCTTGGTGAAGACTTCCTGTTGTAAAACCACTAGGCTTTTATGAGAGACTAAAGGGAAAAGTGTGGAATCAGTTTTTCTGAGTCAACAAAACCAACACAGTTATTCAATACAGTCCAAAGAGGAGATCAATTTGACCTTTTCTATATCATGCACCATGAACTGGTGTGATGCTATCAAGGGAAGTACAAAAGCTAGATTTCACACACTAGTGAATCCCAGGAAATCCACCTGGGTCCACTGCAGGTCAGCCTTCCTGGTGCAGACAAGCAGCCTGGTTAGGACGTCAGGATGACTAAGGCAGAGGACCTTGTCACCACCACCTGAGGAAGGGAGTGTGATGAGCACCTCTCATCTTCAGGAAGGGTGCTGTCCTGTGAAGCTGTTTCTGACAAACCTTGCTGGCATCTAAATGAATTATTAATAAGGTAGATGCAAAAACAGTAAAGAAAATAATTCTTGTGAAAAATGCTAACAGTTTTGCTTAAAAACCTGCCCACTCAAAAAACCTGGAAAAGACAACACTGCTTTATTGCTAGAGGCCATGGCAAGTTTTTTCATAATATGGAAGAAATTTGACAATTCTCTAGATCCAGCCAATGAGCAAGAAAGTAATGACTTGGGACTCAGTTACAATATAATGATTTGGGACTCAGTTACAGCTTGACTTTCTCTGTTGCAATCACACTAAATGGTGGGAGGTTCATAGGTGGAATCAAGATGGCAGAGATGAGTAAGATGTGGCTCTTGCCTTCACCCACACACATAAAAAATAAAAATCTACATGTAGAACAATTCACACAGAACACCTACTAAACGCTGGCAGAAGACCTTAAACCTCCAAAAAGAGCAAGAAACCCTCCACATAACTGGGTAGAACAAAAGGGGAAAAAAAAGAGAGAGAGAGAGATAAGGAATCTGGATGGGACTAGCACTCTTGAGAGGGCTGAGAAAGGGGAAAGGAGCACACACCCTGGGAAGCCACCTAACTGACAGGGAGATCAGCTAAAATGGAGGGACCTCAAAGCCACAGAGAAAAGTGCAGCAACTGGACTGAAGAGGGCAAAATAGAGACAGAGCCACAAAGACCATCAGTACCACCCCCCAGGACACCACGGTTTGAGATGCTCGGGTTTGGGCTGGGTGCTGAGACTCAGGCTCTAGAGGTCAGTTCCAGGGAAAGGACTAGGGTTGCCAATGTGGAGACAGCCTGAGGAAGCTAGGGAGTGGAGCACCACAGCCAAGGGAGCCCAGGAGGAGGTCTGGGCCCACAGGAGAGGCAAGGTGCCATTGTTAGGGAACACAAGAGGAGTAGGGGTGGACCACCACAGAAATATCTTTCTCTGCACATGCATGGGCACTCAGAGGGCAGGGCTAGGGGTGGCAAGGTGCCTCTTGTGCAGGCTATGTGCAATGGCCCCTCTTGCTCTGGCTATGAGTGGCAATACCTCATGTGTGGGCTAAGCAGGATGGGGTGCTTCTTGTGTGGTCTACAGGCAGTGGGGGCAAAACACCACAGTTATCTCTGACTCTAGAGGCCATGGCCCATCACCACTAGGTGTCCATGAGCAGGCACCACCTGTGGCCCCAGTCACCTTAGAAGTTGGCACAGGTAAGCACAATGCAACCAAGTACCACCCTCTATTGCTCTCACTCACCTGGGAATGAACACACCCTACTGCTGCCACTGCCACATGATCCAGGCTCTGCCTAAATGTGCCTGAGGCTCACTGCCACTTCCCAGGGCCCTGCAACTAGGAGCAGCATGTGCCACCTTCCTGGGGGTCCTTCCTACAGTCAAGGGCCCAGCAACCAGGCACTGACTACTAGCCATGCCCATGGCCTTCTTCTCCCCCAGTGCACACGCAGCAACCTATCAAAGGGATAACAGCCTGCTCACACTGAGGAAAGAGACAGCAAGTATCCAAACGCTCATATCAAAAATAAGTAGTAAGCCCTCACAAAATACCCAGGAGTACTCTTGCACATAAACAGCCCTCCAAAACCACAGTACTTGATTTCCCTAAACTCACAGAAAGAGAAAAATTAAGCAAAATGAAGACTCTCAGAAACCATTCTCAGTTAAAAAAAAAAAAAGGAAAATTCACCTGCAGGAGCAAATAATGAAACAGATCTCTGTAGTCTAACAGACACTGAGTTCAAAAAGGAGACAGTGAAAATACTGAAGGAATTAAGAATGATTTTGAAGGAATTAAGAGAGGATATGAACAGTAATGCACATTATGTTAGAAAGGACCTAGATAATATAAGGAGCCAAGATAAATTAGAAAACTCATTTACAGGAGTTCCCGTCGTGGCGCAGTGGTTAACGAATCCGACTAGGAACCATGAGGTTGCGGGTTCGGTCCCTGCCCCTGCGCAGTGGGTTAACGATCTGGCGTTGCCGTGAGCTGTGGTGTAGGTTGCGGACGCGGCTCGGATCCCGCGTTGCTGTGGCTCTGGCGTAGGCCAGCAGCTACAGCTCTGATTAGACCCCTAGCCTGGGAACCTCCATATGCCACAGGAGCAGAACAAGAAATAGCAAAAAAAAAAAAAAGAAAAGAAAAAAGAAAATTCATTTACAGATCCACAAACTGAGTTAAAGACATTGGAGAGCAGAGTGAATAATGCAGTGGAACAAATTAGTGACTTGGAGGATAGAATAATGGAAATCACCCAATCAGGACAGCAGATGGAAAACAACTGAAAAAACATGAAAGCAACATAAGAGATCTATGGGATAATATAAAGCAGACCAATCTATGCAAAAGAGGGATTCCAAAAGGAGAAGACAAAGAAAAGGGGATTGAACTTATATTTGAAGAAATTATGGCTGAAAACTTTCCAAATCTAAAGGAAACAGATATCAAGATACAGGAAGCACAGATGGGCCCAAACAGGTTCAACCCAAACAGGCACACCAAGACTTATTACAATAAAAAAAGGCAAAAGCTAAAGAAAAAGAGAGGATTCTAAAGGCAGCAAGAGAAAAACAAAGAGTTAATTATAAAGGAACCCCATAAGGCTATCAGCTGATTTCTCTACAGAAACATTACAGGTCAGAAGAGAGTGGCAGGATATATTCAAATTTCTAAAAGGGAAAAAAATGCGCAGTCTAGAATACTCTACCCAACAAGAATATCATTTAAAATAGAAGAATAAAGAATTTCTCCAACAAACAAAAAATGACAGAGTGCAACAATACTTAACACCTTCTAAAAGAAATACTGAAAGGGCTCCTCTAAATAAAAAAGTAAGAAGAAATAGGATATAAGGCATCACAACTGGAACGTAATCACATAAACAAGACAGTATACAAAACTAAAAGGGAGAAAAAAAAACCCTATTATAAAAATGACAATAAACACAAGGAAGCGGAAAAGGATAAACATGAAGATGCTAAAAAAAAAGGACATCAAAGTCATAAAATGTGGGGAAGGAAAGTAAAAAAATCTAGACTATTGTTTTTTTCCTAGAATGAGTTGAAGCCTATATGACTATCAGGCAAAAGCAAGCAGATATAGGAAGGGGTTAACATACTTGAAAAACAGGGCAACCGCAAATCAAAACCAAACAATACATTCACAAACACTAAAAAGAACAGGGCACAAGCATAAAATAAAAGGAAATCATCTAAACAAAAAGAGAAAGAACAAATGAGAAACATAAAATCAACTGGAAAACAAGGTTTAAAATGGCAATAAATACACATGTATCAATAATTACCTTAAAATGTCAATGGACTGAATGCTCCAATCAAAAGACAGAGCAGCGGACTGTACAAAAAACCAAGAACCCACAACATGTTTCCTGTAAGAAACTAACCTTAGGACAAAGGACATATATAAATTGAAAATGAGGGGGTGGAAAAAGATTTTCATGTGAATGAAAAAGACAAGCAAGCAGGAGTTGCAATAATCATATCTGACAAAATAGACTTTAACATGAAGGCCAAAAAGAAAGATAAAGGAGGACACTATTTAATGATAAAATGATTGAGTCAAGAAGAGTATATTACAATCATCAGTACATATGCCCCTAATATAGGAGCACCCAAATACATACAACAAATACTAACAGATATCAGAGGAGAAATTGATGGGAATACAATAATAGTAGGAGACTTTAACACCCCATTCACATAAATGGACAGGTTCTCTAGACAGAAAAGCAATGAGGCAACAGATATCCAAAATGACACAATAGAAAAGTTAGACTTAATTGATATTTTCAGGACATTACATCAAAAAAAGAAAAAAACAAAATATACAGTCTTCTCAAGTACACATGGAACATTCTTAATAACTGACCACATACTGGGGCACAAAACTAACCTCAACAAATTTAAGATACAGAAATTATCTCAAGTATCATCTCTGAACATAACGGCATGAAACTAGAAATCAACCATAGAAAAAGAAATTTAAAAGAAAACTAACTACATGGAGACTAAACAACATACTACTAAAAAAAAAAAAAAAAATGGGCCGATGAGGAAATCAAAAGGGAAATTAAAAAATACCTCGAGAAAAATGATAATGAAAACACAACCATTCAAAATCTACGGGATGCTGCAAAACCACTGCTTAGAGGAAAGTTCATAGCAATACAGGCCTTCCTCAAAAAAGACGAAAAATCTCAAATCAACAACTTAAACCCACCACTTAAATGAATTAGAAAAAGAAGAACACACAAAACTTAAAGTCAGCAGAAGGAAGGAAAGCACAAAAGATCAGAGAGGAAATAAATAAAATAGAGATCCAAAAAAAATTAGAGAAAAAAAATCAATAAAACTAAGAGCTGGTTCTTTGAAAGGGTAAACAAAATTGACAAACCTCTAGCCAGACTCACCAAGAAGAGGAGAGAAAGAACTCAAACAAAATGAGAAATGACAAAGTAGAAATCTCAACAGATGCTGCAGAAATACAAAAAACATAAAACTATCAACAATTATATGCCAACAAATTTGACAACCTAGAAGAAATAGACACTCTCTAGAGACATAGAGCCCACCAAAACCAAATCAACAAGAAACACATCAACTGAACAGACAGAGCACTAGAAATGAAATTGAACATATAATTAAACACTCCCTACAAACAAAAGTCCAGGACCAGATGGCGGCTTTGCAGGCAAATTCCACCAAACATACAAAGAGGAACTTACACCCATTCTCTTTAAACTTCTCCAAAAGGTTGAGAAGAAAGAATAATTCCAAAGACATTCTATGAAGCCACAATCACCCTAATCCCAAAACTGGACACTACCAAAAAAGAAAATTACAGGCCAATATTGCTTTGATGAATATAGATGCAAAGATTCTCAACAAAATTTTAGTCAACTGAATCCAAAAACAGAAAAAACGTCATTCACCATGACCAGCTGCAATTCATTCATCCCACGTTCACAAGGGCGTCTCTCCCTGTGGGATGAACACTGTATCTCATATCGCAGATTAACACACTCCTTCCACAAGCACCATCTGAGGACAAGGCCCTGTTGGCCTCCTGGGCATTTGCCTTCCCAGTTGCTTACAGTCCTGTAGGAATTCCTAGGTACCTAACTACATGTTACTCTAACCTTAATTCCAAGGGATTCGTTCCCAATAGGCTCTGTGAAGCTTGTGCCAAAGAACATGCTGTCTATAAACATCAATAAAAAGGGATTCGTCTTACTTTATGCAAATAACTAAGCCATCCATACTTTGGCTCACTCCAGTCTTATATGATTCCTCACTTGCCTGCTCTCATACTTATTTTAGGCATAATGTGAAGTATATATTTAAACACAAAGTCAATCAGTAGATAGTATTTTTATTGTTTACAGTATTAAAATATGAAATTGGGATCATTAAGGTTGCTAATATCACAGAAGAATTTCAAAAATTTTAATTCTGCTGTCAGATTCTTAAGAATTCTATTTCAAACTGTGATAAATACACATAGTCCAGATTTCCTTAAATTATTGCTCATTCTGCAGAAGGTACAACTAAAGTGCAATAAACACAGCAAGATTCACTTCCTGGCAAGAAAACAAGGCAAGATTTCCTTATGATTTAGAGAGAGAAAAAAATAGCTTGTTTTTGATCAGTATGCTGTTTACTGATGTGTGGGTAGGAGAGATCTTTGCATCTATTAATTCTGCAGACATATGAAATTTAAAAAATAATCTTTCAATGAAAAGACTATCACATGGACTGTGCTGCTGGCTAACACAAGATTCTCATGGAGGCAGTAAAATCCTGATCTGACTACACAAATCTTTGAAAGGATCAAGAAATAAAATATAACCTCTATCAAACCCGTATTCATTACACATCAATTACAGGATAAATTGATGCAAAAAGAAAAACGTGGAAGGCTTTTAACCATAAGCTCCTAAGCCTAAAAGCAACCAATGATTAATATTGAGACTGCAGGTGTAAGCTGTTATGGTACCTTGCAAGTCTCAGGGAGTTCAGAGATCAGCTCTGGTCCCCAAATCCCTCCTTTATCACTTCTGTTCCCTTTGACATCAGCCAACTCAGTTAATTCTGTTAAATCAGAACATTATAGAACATTGGTGTGTCATATCTCTATGATGAGATCTATACAAACCTTGAGACTCAGCTTTTCTCATCCTATCCCTTCCTTGGGATACACTAATCGCGTCCTTCCTGCCTTGGATCTCTTCACAACCTCATTAGCTCAGGGACATGTGTATTCTTCAATTAGCTCCCAACTGAGAGTCATAATCAACTCGACTGAAAAGTGAATGGTGGCATTTGGTTTACAGCAGAAAGCATCAGGGGAAAATATAATGCACATGTTCTGCCTATCTCATTGATCAGTGGCTTCCTTTCTACCCTTTGTCAGGGTTTAAGCTTACTAAAAAATTCAAAACTGCAGTCCATCTATTTGCTACTTTTATAAAGCACACCTTAAAAATAACACCATAGAAAAGAGGAGATGAAACATTGAAAATGGTACTCCTTAAAAACACTAATGAAAAGAAAACTGGAGTATCTATCTACACCACTATGAACATGAAGTTAGAAAGGATTCTTAGAAATAAATAAAAACATTGCATATGAATAAAGGGCCAATTTATCCAGAGGATATTTTTTAAAATCTAAATTTATATAATCCTAATAACATAGCTTCAAATATATTTTCAAATAACATAAAGGAAAATATGACAGAACTCAGGAGAAATAGGCAATTCCATGTTCATAGCGGGAGATTTAAATTCGCCCCCAAAACTGATAAAAATCAATAGGGACATAGATGATTGTGAAAACATGATCAATAAACTTGAAATAAATAGGAAATACACAATACTGCTGTGAATAACTACATAACACATTCTTTTCAATTGTATTATAACTATACTAATGCAAGAATCAACAAACTTCAAAGATCAGAAATTGTACAGAACATATTCTAACCTACATGGAATTAACAAGTAATTGGTAACAAAAAGGTAACTAGAAAGTTAATAAGTATTTAGAAGCTCAATAAAACACTTGAAAATATCACCTAGTTCAAAATTACAATAAATTAGAAAGTATTCTGACTTAAAATGAAAATCTACTAATATTAAAATTTGAGGGCTGCAAATTGAAGCTGTGCTTAGAAGTAAATTTACAGCTTTTAACGTATTTTTAGAAGGCTTCAGAGGATACATGGGGAATCTCTAAACTTCCACTTAATTTTGCTGTGAACTGACAAAATTCCCTAGCAAAAAATAAAGTCATACCAAAAAAAAAAGCTAAAAGTTGAGGGTTTTTAAATCCACATTAAAACAGGAGAAAAACAAAAAACTGCAGCATATTAAAATATGTAAAAGAATGGAAATAAGTAAAAAGTAGACACAGATGCAATGGAAAACCAACTTCTATGTGGAAAAAAACAAACACAGGAGTTCCCTCCATGGCTCAGTGGTTAACAAATCCGACTAGGAACCATGAGGTTGTGAGTATGATCCCTGGCCTCGCTCAGTGGATTAAGGTTACGGCATTGCTGTGAGCTGTGGTGTAGGTCGCAGACATGGCTCAGATCTGGTGTTGCTGTGGCTCTGGCGTAGGCCAGCAGCAACAGCTCCGATTAGACCCCTAGCCTGGGAACTTCCATATACCGTGGGTGTAGCCCTGGAAAATACAAAAAAGACCAAAAAAAAAAGAAACACAAAAGAAAACAACAAACATAAAGCATGGTTCTTTGAAAGTATCAGTGAAATGTAAAAAGAAAAAAAAATGGAGAAATCACCATTAACTTGAATTAAAACCAGATAACAAGAGACACTAGTGGCATTAAAAAGAGAAAATAATATACACTGTGCTAATAAATGTTTAAATGTTCATGCAAAGGACAAATATCTTGAAAATGACATATAAGGATTGACATAATGAGACAGAGATAATCTGAATAATTTCATATTGATTTAAGAACTTAAATCTGTAATCCTTAAATTTCCCACAGAAAAGATTTTGGGCCCAGAGGGCTTCACCAAATACATTCTGTGAAAAAGTCTTACCACACTCATCCAGGGAATTTGAGTCCAGCATTACTAGCATATAAAACCCAGATAAAGACATTAAAGACAAATTACAAACCAACCATCTCAGGAACATCAAACAACATACCAATAAACTGAATCTAACAATATAAAAAAGAGAATATTTCACAATCAGTCTTGGCTAGGCAAGTCCAAAATCCAAAGGGCGGGCTGTTAGAAAGGACGGGATGGGGGTGGCTCTTGGGCAGGAGCTGATGCTGTTCATCCACCGATTTCGAGAAGCCTGAGATCTCAAGACCTTTCAGCTGACAGAACTGTGCCCACATAGACTATCTAGGATGATCACTCTTACTTAAAGTCAACTGATTATGGACTTTAGTCACATCTACAAAATACCTGTACAGCAATGCCTTGATTCTTTTTGTTTGAATAACTGGGAAATGTAACCTGATCAATTTGACACATAAAAACGGGAGTTCCCATTGTGGCGCAGTGGTTAACGAATCCGACTAGGAACCATGAGGTTGCGGGTTCGGTCCCTGCCCTTGCTCAGTGGGTTAACGATCCGGCGTTGCCGTGAGCTGTGGTGTAGGTTGCAGATGCGGCTCGGATCCTGCGTTGCTGTGCCTCTGGCGTAGGCCGATGGCTACAGCTCCGATTAGACCCCTAGGCTGGGAACCTCCAAATGCCTCGGAAGCGGCCCAAAGAAATAGCAAAAAAAAAAAAAAAAGACCATCACAAAATGGAAACATTTCCTATGTATTTTCATGAGGCCTGCATAATTTTTTTTCTTTTTCTGCTTTTTAGGGCCGCACTTGTAGAATATGGAGATTCCCAGGCTAGGAGTCCAATAGGAGCTACAGCTGCTGGCCTTCGCCACAGCCACAGTAACATCAGATCTGAGACACATCTGTGACCTACACCACAGCTCATGGCAATGCCAGATCCTTAACCCACTGAGTGATTCCAAGGATCAGACCGGCAACCTCATGGTTCCTAGTTGGATTTGTTTCCACTGCACCATGACAGGAATTCCATGGCCTGTCTAATTCTGATACCAAAACCAGCTGACAAAATATTTCCAGAAAAGCAAATTACAGGAGTTCCCACTGTGGCACAGTGGGTTGAGGATCTGGCATTGCTCTAGCTGTGGCACAGGTCAAAACTCCAGCTTGGAATTGATCCCTGGCCTGGGAAATTCCATATGCCACAGATGTGGCCAAAAAAGGAAAAAAACAACAACCAAACAAAACCAAAAAACAAGAAAAACAAATTATGAGCCATTATCCTTGATAAACAATAGATACAAAAATTCTTGATAAAGTATTAACAAATTACATAAAATGATACATTAAAAGAAAAAGAAAAAAGATGCTGTATTATGACAAAATGGAGTTTATTCCAGGAATCTAAGTTTAACCTCAAGCACTAATCACTATAATTCACATTAAAAGAGTATAGGTGAATAATCACATCATTATCTAAAGAAATATAGAAAAATATATGTCCATTTTCAATACCTATTCTTGATTTTTTTTAAAAAAGTAAAATTCTTGTCAATTGAGGAATTAAAGGAAACGTTTTCAATCTAATGACAGAGAGCTACCTAGAAAGTCTCAGTAAACATCATCTGCAATGTAAAAATACTGCAAGATTTTGATGAGTACAGGAATATCTTATCTTGTAGTTCCCGTTGTGGCTCAGCAGTTAACGAATCTGACTACCATCCAGGCGGACGCAGATTTGATCCCTGGCCTTGCTCAGTGGGTTAAGGATCCAGTGTTGCTGTTAGCTGTGGTATAGGTCACAGACGCGGCTTGGATCCTGCATGGCTGTGGCTGTGGTGCAGGCCAGCAGCTACAGCTTTGATTTGACCCCTAGCCTGGGACCCTCCATATGCCACAGGTGAGGCCCTAAAAGCAAAAAAAAAACAAAACAAAGATTATCTTATCTCATCAGTTCTATTCCATGATGTACTAGAGGCTCTAGCTACAACAATTCAAAAGTCATAAATGTTGGAAATGAAGAAGTAAAACTATCATTATTTACAACTGACATGACTGTATATATACAAAATCCTACAGAATTTTTAAAAACACCACCAGCAACTCCAGTAAATACAAACTAAATCCACAAATATATTGACTGTATTTTTACATACTAGCAACAAGCAGTTGAAAAAATAGAATTAAAAACAATCCAATAGGAGTTCCTGTCATGGCTCAGTGGGTTATGAACCCACTAGTACCCAAGAGGATGAGGGCTAGATCCCTAGCATGGCTTGTGGGTTAAGCATCTGGTGTTGTCATGAGCTGTTCTGTAGGTCACAGGTACAGCAAGGATCCTGCATTGCTATGGCTGGGGCATAGCCCTGCAGCTGCAACTGATTTGACCCCTAACCTAGGAACTTCCATAGGCCACAGTTGCAGCCTAAAAATAAATAAATTTTAAAAAGCAAAATAAATAAATAAAGACAATCCAATAATGCAATGAAAATACATCAAATACTCAGAAATACATTTAAGCAAAAAAGTGTAAGATAGCTATACTAAATATTACAAAATATTTCTAAAATTAAATGAGACCTAAGTAAGTGGATAGATTTACCATTTTCATAACTGCAGATTCAACATTGCTAAGACTCAGACTCCTCAAACTGATCTACACTAAAAGGAAATATGTGTAAAAATCCCAGCAGGCTTCAGTTAAAAAACAATTTGAAATGCTTCTAAAGTTTACACATAGGAGTTCCCATCATGGCTCAGTGGAAATGACTCTGACTAGAATCCATGAGGAGGCAGGTTCGATCCCTGACCTCACTCAGCAGATTAAGGATCCGGAATTGCAGTGAGCTATGGTGTAGGTCGCAGACATGGCTCAAAACATGAGTTGCTGTGGCTGTGGTGTAGGTCAGCAGCTACAGCTCCAATTCAACCTCTAGCCTGGGACCCTCCATATTCTGCGGGTTCAGCTCTAAAAAGAGAAAAAAAATTAGAATAAAAAAATAAAGTTTATACAGAAAAGTAAAGAATCTAGAATGATCCAAACAATCTTCACAAATAAACACAGAAGACTTAAACCACTGGATTTCAAATCTTAAAAAATGTACAATAACTAACACTGCACAATTGCTATAAAGATAGGTAAAGAGATTGATGAAACAAAATATACAGGCACAGACTTCCTCACATAAAGTTCAATAATTTTGAATCAAAGTGCCAACTCAGTGCATCAAAGTCTTTAACAAATGTGACTAGAATCACTAGAAAAAAGTGAAGCTCAAGCACTAACTATGCTTCCATATACAAAAATTAAAGCAAGATGCAGCAATTTCTAAAAAGGTAGAACAACAGGAAAGTTTTGTCACGCTCCTAAGGATAAGCAAAGATTCCTTAGGATACCAAAACAGGAACTACAAAAGGAAAATAAATAAACTTCAGACTTTACCAAAATTAAAACTTGATCTCCATTAAGGATATAAAAAGGCAAGCCACAGACTGGAAGAAAATACTCACAAAGGACTAGTATAAAATACACACACTAGAAATAAATATCCCCAACGGGGATCTGAGGGAGGGGGTGGGGAAAGGGGTCAACACTCCACAGGAATCTCAACATGACAAGGTCACTGCTCAGTGAAAGAGGCTGGGATGCTTCCACACACATTCCCTGAGGTCTCTACACCATGAGATGCACGGTCAGTGGTGCTGAGACAAGGAAAGGCAGTTCCACTCTTGCTTCTCTAAAAGCCAGTGACCCGCCCCTTATGCTGAGTCTCAGGCTGGCTTTGTTCTCAGTGTCCAGAGGCAGCAGCTCCTTCTTCTGTGCTCCCCACTCTGGGAAGGAATGACTGAGGGCACCTGCTTCCCATTTTCTTTTTCTTGGGCATTTTCACTTTCTAGGGCTGCAGTCACTGTGTTTTGCATGCGGGGAGGAGGGAATGACACGTTCCATTTGGTCCCACCACTGCAGCACTGGGGGCTCAAGGAGCCTCAGGATTAGCCCTTTGTATTAGGAAAGGAGAGGAAAAGTGGGTTTTTTAGGCAAAGCCGAGCTATTGATTATTTTTTTTCTTTTTTCTGTATGAGGGCTGTGTGGGGAGGAAAGGTTTTGCAATTTAGTTTTCCTCAATAAATTATTGCATTTTGCTGAGGGTAGCTGAGTTCAACTTTGCATGCTCAGAGCAGTGCCTTTTTTTTTTTTTAATTAAAATGCCTAAATCCAACGTCTGCATCTTAGCTTCATGTTTACTTGCTTTAGTAGGATGAAGATTTCTTGGAAGTGATGATTTTAATGACAAGAACTGTAGATAACTGAAACTCCTTACTCAATGTTATCCCGGACTTTGGCAAATTGTAGGAAAAGTTACATTAAATTGAAATATTTAATGCTCAATGGTCTATTTTGGAAAATAATTGATTTTTATTCTGTGAGTCTATATGGGAAAGTGTCCACTAACATCTTCAAGCATTACAAACCTACAATACAAATTCATGAGGTGATATTATGTCCCTGGAAACTGCCTGTAACAATAACTTCAATGCAACATAATGCCTTATAAGTCCATTTCTCCCACTTAAAAAGACATATGGTTTTTTAAAATGTAACTGCCCATTACTGAGTGCTCAACATGCACTTAGATGTTACGCTAAGAGGTTTATTACCAGGACTTCACTGTGTCTTCCCAACGACCCTCATGAAGTTGGTCTTATTGTCCTACTTTACAGAGAAGGAAAGTGCGGCTTTGTGGGGCAGAGGCAGGAAGGGGGGAGCCAGGACTCAAGCCTGGAAAGGGAGACCACGGGCCCCGCTCCACCACTCTCACAGCGCTGACCTCACACATGGTTGTCAGGTGGAAGCACACCACACAAACAGTTTTCTTCATGCTGCCTGCCTTCCTCCTCCGGAAGGCGAACGGCTCCAGTTTAGCCACCAACTATAATGTGACTGGACAGGCCACATAACTGGGAGGGATGAGTCAGTGCACGTGATGGCGTCCACACTCCTGATTCCCCTCGGCTGGGACATGGCCTCTGAATGTCTTTGCCTTAGGTTTGGGCTGACCTGCAGTGGGGACCACTGCTCAGAATCCAGGGTTTTCTTTAGCCATCCTTGGCATCACTCTTACAAACCAGTAAATAAACTGTCTGAGATTTTATTTAAGGGAATGAGAAAGTATTAGATAAGGGAAAGTATAGAGAAGAACACTTTACACTTTAGAAGTGATGCAATTAAAAATGAAAATGATCAAGCATCATCCAAGGCTTATCAAACATACCAAGGATGAGCAGAATTAGCAAAGATGAGTTCAAACACACTGGGCACTATATGTCCTTTAAAACAAAAGTGAACAACCCTCTTCAAGCCCCTTCCTGACCCCACTCTCAGCGGATGACAGAAAGAAAAGACTGGCTCTCACCCGGAACTCAGCTTCTGGCAGCACCTCCTGCCCTCCACCCACAGGGGCCTTTTCCTCTCATCTGGGATCAAAGGTCACCTCCTGGAAGCTCTGCCCACCTCCTCCTGGACCAGGCTCCCCACTGCCTCCAACCCCACAGCCAGTTTGCCTTCCAGGACTTTCTGCACAGCCCTCTCGCACAATCAGGATCCAAAGGCAGCAAGGGGGGCGTCTCTGGATGCCCCCCACCCTTCGGGAAGCTGGAGGAGACCCATGAGCGGAGGGCTTCGTGCCTGACTCCCCCCTGAGCCTCAGGGCCTCAACGCTGGTCCCTGTTTGGTGAAGGGAAGGAGGCAGAGAGGGAAATACCACCACGTCCTCCTCTGACCCACAAACTAAACCCAACAAGCAGCAGCCCCTCCTCAGAGCCTTCATTCCCAACAGGCCTCCCTCCTGTTTCAGTCAGACTCCTTCAGAGCAGCCTGCCTGCACCTCCGCTCCCTCCAGTCTCAGCCCTTTGCCCTCTGGCCTCCTCCCAGCTGAAACCTTCTCCTCTGGTCACCACAGGCTTCCTGGTCCCACATCAGCCAGCAACTCTGAGGAATTAGCTTCTCCTTTGCCTTGAAGAGACCTGTCCTTCCTCGGTTCCCCAACCTATTCCTCCTCTCTTCCCTGCTGTTCATGTGCGTCTCCTCTGCTCTTGCTCTGAATAGAAAGGCCTCCATAACCTTCTGATCTTGGCCCCTAAAAATGCTTCACTCTCTCTAGGCAACCTCACCCATCTTCAAAGATTCAGCTACTACCTGCTCAGTGAGGATTACGCAGGTGCTGAGCTCACCCCAGGTCTCTCTCAAACACCAGATTCTCACTTCCAATTAGATAAAGTATGTCTGCACCTGAAGGTCCCAGAACGTCAAGATAATTGACCTAAAAGTGACAGAGCTGGGACTGGAAATCAGTGAGACTAGACTTTTCTCTCCTCACACCACTGAGAATGTTTTACACGGTAATCAGGCAGCATCCATCACTGTCCTTCACACCCAGGAAAAACATGTTACGGTTTCTGATTATGAGGACTAATTAACCATGTGCTCAGCACACAGCGGGCAGCCAGCTCTGCAAACCCAAGCTTGCTCTAACTTGTAGTAGCAGAGACACAGGACCTTTCACACAATGTTTTCAAATTAATTAACAATCACTGTCAAAATGGGTTTGTAGGGAAAGACTGCTTCCGAGGATAAATTACATAGCTAAACTCAGCAGGACACATTATAAAATAAGTTTGCAGAAAACAAAAAAATAAAATCTCTCTGCAGTAAAAGTACTCTGCCTCTGAGGCTCAGCTTACTTCTCACTGGAAAACAGGGGAAGCCTTTGCCCACAGAATATGTGATTTGCAGTCAGATATTCATGGCTGCATTTCTGTATGCAGCTCTTGATACATGCTTTTCATTTCTAAAAAGAACACTTGGAAATGAAGAAACCCCCACAGCCTAAACCACTGAAAAGTAGACAAAATTAAATAACAGAAAAACATCCCACATGAGCAGCAATACTGAATGAGAATGAGAGCTGAGGTGACCCAACATCATTCTTTAGAACCTCAAGGTCACAGACAAAACAAAGCCTGGAGAGATGCTATTTTGTGGGTGTTACGGTCTTTTTTTTTTTTAAAGACACCTTAAGACAGAGCAATCAATGGATGAAAAGAAAAACTGTCTAAAAAGACAAAAAAAGACATCTTCTGAGCTAATTTTGATCCTACATTCAGTTACTGGTTTAAAGACTTTGATTCATCAATAACTGCTTTCTATTGTCCTTGTTCAAGTATTATTTTCACCTTTGTCACTGCTAATCTTTTCTTTGTATGTAACAACACCTGGATTTATCCAAATCAAAACCAAAAAACAAACAAACAAAAAGAGTGCAGTTAATATGTTTTGTGGTAACACAATGCATCATTTAGTTAATCTAGGCTCTCTCTATGTGAGAGGTGATGTTTCTATATTAAGAACTGCATTCACCGGGAAGGGAATCCACACCAGATACCTGGACGGCAGAGGGAGACCCACTTCCCAAGCATGACGCTGCTTTGAACCAACCCTGATGTGACTGTGCAGCCACTGCTACACCAGGTATTACTCATGTTAACTCAGCCTTCCAATCACAACCGCACCTTTCTCCTCCAAACACGGCCTTTTACTAAGATAACAGGACACAGCACCAGGCTGAAAGGCCCACCCTTAAACCCCATGAAAGGCCTTGAAAAAATAGTCACTTTGCTCCCCTGTGAGAACTTTGATGTACTGTTACATTACCTGCATGAAATCTTGAATTATCTGGGGCAGCAAGTCATCCATATGCCCAGTGTCTTTGGAGAAACGATTTAAAATTCTTCCTGCAAGAACAGCACATGAGAAATTACTGTTTCTGCATATTGCAGATTCATATGAAATAAGCCAATGTCAGTGGTAAACAAATAGAAAATACCATGATACCTAAAGAGAAACAAAAATACCGTCAAATGGCAGTGACTAGATAGTTAAAACTGAGCACTGATTTTTAAAAGTATGGCGGGGGGGAGTGGAATCTTGTGGCAGTATCTAGAAGGGTTGATGCATTTGAGAATAATCCTTCCTTTTATTTTTATTTTATTTACTTTATTTATTTAGGGCCAGACCCACGGCATATGGAAGTTCCAAGGCTAGGGGTTGAATCGGAGCTGCAGTTGCCGGCTGACACCACAGTCACAGCAACTCGGGGTCCAAGCCACGTCTGTGACTTACACCACAGCTCACTGCAACACCGGATCCTTAACCTACTGAGTGAGGCCAGGGATAGAAACCAAATCCTTCTGGATACTAGTCGGGTTCATTTCCACTGTGCCACAGTAGGAACACCAATTCCTTCCTTCTAGATCCATCCCATCTAAGACTCATCCCAAGTGTTAATCCAGTAAATATACAACTGCAAAATACACTGAGCCCTGATTTTTAAAAGTATGGAGGGGAGTAATCTTGTGGCAGTACTGGAAGGGTCCCTGAATTTGAGAATGGTCCCTCCTTTTAGATCCATCCCATCTAAGACTCGTTCTAAGTGCTAAGTCGGTAAATATACAATTGCAAAATATTTAAGTTAATCCTGATTATGACTCTAATTTTGCTTTAGTTATCAAAATAAATTTTGCTAAGTCATACTTTTTAAATAAACATAATTATAACATCTCTGTAATTTTTCCCCTCAATAGAGGACCTCACATTTTGGGGAATCATGTGTTTCTGCCATTTCCAAGTTGTGAGTTTCCCACTGGGGTAGTAAGTCATTATTTTCAGAGGTGCACCGGGTGTGACAAACACAGACTCATGCATAAGATCCAGGAAGACCAGAAGGATGGAGGCAGGAAAACAGAAGTATTACTTAATAACTAAAAATCACTTATCATCATTGATTTTGTTTCCCATCTGAGAATCCATGAAAACAGTATATCTTAGAAACAGCCGGGCTGGAAAATGAGAACTAATTCTATCTAGTGGGAACTAAAAATGCTGCCTGTCACATCAGTAAACAAAGGGTGTGGCAGCCATCAGACACTGCAGCTGCCCCCCAACAGTGCACCCTGAGGAAACAGGATGAGAAAACATGGCATAATGGCCCCAGATGGCCGAAGTGCAGATCAAAGAATGGTTCCAGTGAGCCCAGACCTTTGCATCTTCCCAAACATAGAAAAGCATTAAATTGCTTCACTCTCAACATGTAGGTTGTGCATTTTTTTCAGCTGACACTAGCCTTTGAATGATTAACTTAAAAAGAAATTGAAGCCACACGCACACAGATTACTGTTAATAAAAGAAAACCAGACATCTCAAGTTAAAGTTCACGGTCCTGTAGTACTAAAGTTTTCTCAAAGGTCTCCAAAATAAATCCTTATGATGAATTCCCTTCACACACATGCCATGACTCTTCATCCAAATGACACATGGCCCCTGCTGAATTATCTCCAGGGATGCAGAGGGAAGGGGAACCCACTGTGAACAGGGGAACCCAGTCCATGTTCAGACTGTTGTGTTAGACAGGGCTTCCACACAGGAAAATGAACCTTGTCTTCCTGGAACATCCAACCTCTGCTGCTTATTCCGTCCTTATAACCATGCAAAGTAAAACCAATTTCTCTTGTTAGGAGAGCCTTTCACCTCCTTGAAGGAAGTGAATTCCTTGAGCACTTGGCTGCCCTACAAAACATCTTACTGTCAGCACATCTAAAGTGAATAGAAAAAAGCCTTTGAAGTTGATCCATAACTACCTACACTCAACCTCTCAAACTCTGCCTAGACTCTGCCCAAACAACCAGCATGAAAAGTTCTTATTAACCTTTGACTTCTCTTGACCTCACATAACTACCAACAGGTCTCAACTTGTCATTTAAAAATAAACTCATCTGCATCCACCTTTCTTTAGCAAATCAAATCTACCATGTTTCTAGGATCAGTGAGGAGAGAGGAGACAGAAGAGAGGTACCGACCTTCCCTCCCTTCCCTCACTCCTGGACACGGGTCCTTATTCTGATGGGGGCCCGCTCCTCTCTCTTCTTCCCACCAACAAGGTCCTCGATCCCGGCCCCATCTCTCCAGATCTCAGCCTTAGCCCTTGCTCCTCCTTGAGACTCTTGCTGGCAAAGGTAGCTCCAGGAATCTGCCACTCATGTGAGCTCCTTTATCTTTACTGGACAGGCTTGGAATAACTGTGCTGCCCTCTCAGGAACCCCCACAGCTCTGGCACAGCTAACTGACCAGAAGGGCCCAGGTGGAGCTAAGCCACTGACTAGCTACCAAGTCATTAGAGGCCACGAGAGAAGTAGTAAAGTGGTGCAGACTCACCACACCCAGCAAAGGTGAAGGACAAAGAGGCTTGGGAACAAGCAGGAGCCCTGTGACAATGGCCCCAGCTCCCATGAGGACTCAGTTCCCAGGAAAGTCAGCACTGCTCCAGCTCCACGAGATGCCCACTTCCTTTCCATCAAGCCTCCTCCTCTGAACTAACCTGGGTAGATTCTGCCCCTAGAACCCAAAGCCTGGACTAGAACCACCACCACAGGGACAACAACTGACTGCTCACTAAAATCAGTTTGGGAGGAGTTCCCATCATGGCTCAGTGGTAATGAACCCGACTAGCATCCATGAGGATGCAGGTTCGTATCCCTGGCCTTGCTCAGTGAGCTGTGGTGGTGGGTGCAGATGCGGCTCGGATCCTGGGTTGCTGTGGCTGTGGCATGGGCTGGGAGCTGTAGCTCTGATTTGACCCCTAGCCTGGGAACCTCCACATGCCATGGGTGCAGCCCTAAAAAGCAAAAATAAGATAAAATTAGTTGGGGAAATGACAGCTTTTTGTAAAATTAAAATTTCAAATTACTCAGTATCTTTTCAATAACATCTTAGTCCTTTTACCAGAATCTTTTTGATGAAGACAAGAGACTTTTAACATCTTTCAATTTTATTTCTTCTCCATTATGGTTTATTACAGAATATTGAATATAGCTCCCTATGCTGTACAATAAGATCATCTTAAACAAAGATAGAGCAGAAAGGCATCTTTTCATGACAACCCAGATTTACAATTTCAGTATCAGTAGTTTAACTGTTTTAAACATGGCGATGTCCTTCAGGGCTACTTACAATTACTTAGGACACGCTATAGCCCCTACTGAACTACTAATTTTTTTAATTATTATTTTTTCGGCAGCACCTGTGGCCTGTGGAAGTTCCCGGGCCAGGGATCAAACCTGCATCACAGCAGTGACCCAAGCTGCTGTAGCGACAAGGCCAGATCCTTAACCCACTGCACAACAGGGGGAACTTCCCAACCTACTTTTAAAACTATTTTTATAACACGCACTTTCAGCTGATATATTTTGCTGTTGCCCAGCACCTGCCTCCAACCTCCATTTTGACTTAGTGCTGAGGACTAAAGAGACCCCATAACCAAGTAGGACCTAAAATAAGACTCCTAAAATAAATAAATAAATAAATAAATAAATGGAGTTCCCGTCGTGGCGCAATGGTTAACGAATCCGACTAGGAACCATGAGGTTGCGGGTTCAGTCCCTGCCCTTGCTCAGTGGGTTAACGATCCGGCGTTGCCGAGAGCTGTGGTGTAGGTTGCAGACGCGGCTCGGATCCTGCGTTGCTGTGGCTCTGGCTTAGGCCAGTGGCTACAGCTCCGTTTCAACCCCTAGCCTGGGAACCTCCATACGCCGCGGGAGCGGCCCAAGAAATAGCAACAACAACAACAACAAAAGACAAAAGACAAAAAAAATAAATAAATAAAATAAGACTCCTCACACTCTCAGCAAAGAGATTAGCCATTTTCATGTTTAAAAGCATAGGTTTTCTGACATTTGTTTCATGAGGGACTATTTCAACCTGCTTCCAGATTCCACCTAGGGTCTCAGGTTATTCTCAGAACATATTCTGTATAACCTACTTAGTGGTTTAACTACTTTTCATGTATGTTAGTCTTGTATTCACCTCTAGATTATTCTTTGTAAATATGGACCACATTTCACACAAAATCTATAACAAAACGCAAAGTGCTGGACAGGGGGTGGGTGATGGTGCTCAAATGGGATTTACTAGTAAAACACCATAAACTCACTGGCTTTCAACTGTTCTTTTGATGGGAAACCTGTGTAGATGGACTCACACAAAAACATAACAGATGTCTAAAAAATGATTATTTTAAAAGTGGCTTTAGTGAAGAGAGACTGTAAGACCCAGAACCCACTCAGGGACCATCTCGCTACATGTCAATCAGGGGACGCAGGTGGAAAGACCAATTCTGGTCACTACAGAGTTAACCAACACTTTGGTCTTCTTCCATTATAAACACGCTGGGGAAACTACCAGCCTGTGGAAGGTTCCTGTGGATCCAAGTGCAGGCAGATGAGAAATCGCCCAACCCGCACATCAATAACGCTTCCTAAACTTTAATCTGTACACATATCTCCCAGGGATCTGGTTAAAATATGTGTATTCTCAAGAGTGCTGCCTGAGGTCTGAGATTCTGAATTTCTCACAACTCCAAGGTGATGCTGATGCTGCTGGTCCAGAGCCCATACTTTTAGTGACAAGGACGAAACTGAACATTTCTAACGATGTTCTGTTGTCACCCATATCTTCCCCTGAGGGCTCAAGAATCCCTGCCTTTTGTTCTAACAGCACTTGGAACTGGACAGAGATGTTTCGCAGCCGTGCTTTAAGAGGATGCAGTGTTCAGTCACCCTGAAAAGGCTTTGATGTGACCACAGGAATATGCCTGTGCAGATGAGACCTGGAGGTGTCTGAAAGTTACCTCTGCTTCATCACCATGTTAAGATCCCTGTCCAAGGCGGGGAACTATACTCTGACAGGTACGACTCCTGCCATGTGCAAAGGAGCCTGGAAGACTGAGTGTGCCCCAGCTCCCCAAGCTGCTCCTAGAAATCTCCACCCACCTCCTAGAGCCCCAGCGATGTGCCTGCCTCCTACCCCTTAAAGCTCCTTTACTCCCCCCCCCCTTGGGGAGAAGGTGTTTTTAGAGCAAGAGCTCTCCCTCCTCATTCCTTAATCAATGGATAAAATTTCTGCTCTGCTAAACAGAACTTGGTTTCAAAAGCGGCCTTTGTGACTCTAGGCGAAGAGGGGTCACAACCGAGTGGGGATCAGTAACAGCTTCTGCCTCAAAAACCTTTAAATTTACCTGTCTTACCTACATGTACAACTATTGCCTTTTAAATTCCATTCTTTGCTACTAGGAGCTAACAATCATCCGTCTCCTTTTTATCTACACAAATTAAATTAGAATATGGACATTATTAGGGCAGGGTTTTGTTTCATTCACTGCTGTTACCCCCCAGTGCCTGGACCAATGCCTCATGTACAGAGGTGCTCGAGCATATTCTGAAGTTGTTTTCTGACTTGGGACATTCATGTTTCAAAGTACAGTGTCATACTGTCACTGGAAAAACCCACTAACAGTTCCCAGGAAATAAAAACAGACTCTGGAGTTCTCTTCATGGCTCACTGGTTAACAAACCCAACTAGCATCCATGAGAACACAGGTTCGATCCCTGGCCTCGCTCAGTGGGTTAAGGATCCGGCACTGCAGTGAGCTGTGGTGTAGGCCAGCAGTTGCAGCTCCGATTAGACCCCTAGCCTGGGATCCTCCATATGCTGTGGGTGTGGCCCCACAAAGACAAAGAATAAAAATAAAAATAGAATCTGGGTAGTCAAATAAAGTCTAAAATTTTTTTTTTCTTTGAAAGTCTAGTTTTACTTGTTCATAGGGTAACACATACAGAGGCCTCACACCTGGCCCTCAGACCAGAGTCCCTAGTGGGAAGTGGCTCTAATTCAAGATGGCGGCAGTGGGCCGAGTGCACTAATAAGAACCCTATAAAATTGCCCTGCCCAGGACCATTAGGGGAAAGCATGTACCCTAGAGTTCAAGCTTGTACCGCTCACACTTTGATCAAAGAATAAAGCTTTCCTTTGCTTCTGAATCAAACTCGGGCTTGTTCACAAGCAACATCAGTAAGAAGGATGCTTGTTGGGGACTGACTACAGTGACACAGAAAATTCATGTCAACACATCTATGTCACAGAGCTATTTTACTGGACACACTGGAAAACGCTATTAAACATCTATTAATAATAATCAGCAGGGACCTGTATAGCACAGGGAACTCTATTCTATAATCTGAAAAAGAATAGATATGTGTATAACTGAATCACCTTGATGTCTATCTGAAACTAACACATTGTAAATTAACTATGCTCCAATGTAAAATAAAATTAAATATTTTAGCAATTAATCCCTTGTCAGTTGCATCATTTGAAATTATTTTCTATTCCATAGGTTGTCTTTTTTGGGTTTTTTTGCTTTTTTCCTTTGCTGTGCAAAAGCTTGTCAGTTTGATTAGGTCCCATTGGTTTATTTTTGCTTTTACTTATGTTGCCTTGGGAGACTGACCAAAGAAAACATTTGTACGGTTATGTCTGAGAATGTTTTCCCTATGCTCTCTTCTAGGTGTTTTATGGTATCTCGTCTCATATTTAAGTCTTTAAGCCATTGTGAGTTTATTTTCATGCATGGTGTGAGGGTGTGTTCCAGTTTCATTGATTTACATGTAGCTATCCAGTTTTCCCAGCACCACTTGCTGAAAAGACTTTTTTCCATTTTTATATTCTTGTCTCCTTTGTCAAAGATTAATTCACCACGGGTGTATGGGTTTATTTCTGGGTTCTCTAGTTTATTCCACCGGTCTGTATGTCTGCTTTGGTACCAGTACCACACTGTCTTGATTACTGCGGCTTTGTAATATCGCCCGAAGTCTGGCAGAGTTATGCCTCCTGCTTGGTTTTTGTTCCTCAGGATTTGACAATTCTGAGTCTTTTATGGATCCATATAAATTTTTGGATTGTTTGGTCTATTCTGTGAAAAATGTCGTGGGTAATTTGATAGGGATCACATCTAATCTGTAGATTGGGTAGTATGGACATTTTACAATATTAATTCCTCCAATTCATGGGCATGGAATATTTTTTCCATTTCTTTGAATCCTCCTTGATTTCCTTGATTAATGTCTTATAGTTCTTGGCATATAAGTCTTTCATCTCCTTGGTCAGGTTTATTCCTATTTAATTTGGGGGGAGTGATTTTACAAGGTATTGTATTTTTGTATTCCTTTTCTAATATTTCATTCTTAGTATACAGATATGAAACTGATTTCTGAAAGTTAATATTGTATCCTGCTATTGCTGAATTTGTTGATCAGTTTTTTGTGTGGATTACTTACAATTTTCTATATATAGTATCATGTCCTCTGCATACAGTGATAATTTTACCTCTTCTCTTCCAATTTGGATACCTGTCATTCTTTCTTTGTTTGTCAGATTGCTGTGGATAGGACTTCAAATACTATGTTCAATAATGAGAGTGAGCATCATTGTCTTGTTCCAGATTTTAGTGGGAAGGCTTTCAGCTTGTCTCCATTGAGTATTATATTTGCTGAGCGTTTGTCATAAATGGCTTTTATTAAGTTAAGGTATGTTCCCTCTATACCCACTTTGGTAAGAGTTTTGATCATGAATGGATGTTGGACTCTGTCAAATGCTTTTTCTACATCTATTAAGATGATCATGTGGTTTTTAACTTTTCTTTTGTTAATGTGGCGTATGATGTTGATTGGTTTGCGTGTGTTGAACCACCCTTGTGAACCTAGATGAATCCCACTTGGTTGTGGTGTATGATCTTTTTTATATGTTGTTAGATTTAGTTGGCTCAGCCATAAAAAAGAACAAAATAATGCCATTTTCAGCAACATGGATGGAACTAAGACTCTCATACCAAGCAAGGTAAGTCAGAAAGAGAAAGACAAATACCATGATATCACCTCTATCTGGAATCTAATATACAGCACAAATGAACCTTTCCACAGAAGACAAAGTCATGAACTTGGAGCAAAGACTTGTGGTTGCCAAGGGGGAGGAGGAGGGAGTGGGATGGACTGGGAATCTAGGGTTAACAGATTGCATTTGGAATGGATTAGCAATGAGATCCTGCTGTATAGCACCAGGAACTACATCTAGTCACTTGTCATGAAGCATGATGGAGGATAATGTGAGAAAAAGCATGTATATAAGTATGGGTGACTTGATTTACACGGAACACTGTAAACCAACTCTAATGGAAAAATAAAAAATCATTTAAAAAATAAAACACAAATGCAATAATGAAAAGAAAATATTTCCAGAAGAGACTTGGAATTTATGATAGCTTTCCATGTAATCACAGTATTTTAATAAACTTTCACTCAAAGTGTACTTTGAAGTTCCTCATCTTTTTTCTAGATATTAAAGAGTTTCTACCTAAATGATGGGGAAAATTATAACAGATTAATCCTGGTTTCCAAGAATGAAAAGAACACTCAAGACACCATAGATTATCTCATGATAACATTATTTATTTAGAAAATGTCATTGCTGTGGAACAGAAAAGAGAAAAATGATTGAAAACAAATGAAGAGAGTCTCAGAGAACTCTGGGACAATGTGAAACGCATCAACATCTGTATTATAGGAGTGCCAGAAGGAGAAGAGAGAGAGAAGGAGACAGAAAAAATATTCCAAGAGATTACAGCCAAAAACTTCCCTAACATGGGGAAGGAACCACTCATTCAAATTCAGGAAGCATGAGTACCATACAAAGTAAACCCAAGGAGGAACACCCTGAGACACATATTAATCAAACTGACCAAAATTAAAGAAAAAGAGAAAATCTTGAAAGCAGCTAGGGAAAAGAAACAAATAACATACAAGGGAACCCCAATAAGGTTATCGGCAGATTTTTCAACAGAAACTCTGCAGGCCAGAAGGGAGTGGCATGATATACTCAACGTGATGAAAGGAAAAAACCTCCAACCAAGATTCCTCTACCCAGCAAGGCTCTCATTCAGATTTAAAGGAGAAATCAAAATCTTCACAGATAAGCAAAAGCAAAAGCTGAGAGAATTCAGCAACACTAAACCTTACAAAAAATACTAAAGGAACTTCTATAGGCAGAAAAGAACAAGAGAAAGGAAAAAGAGTAGCAAAAACAAATCCAAAGTAATTAATAAAATGGCAATAAGAACATACATATCAATAATTACCTTAAATGTGAATGGACTAAACACCCCAACCAAAAGACATAGACTGGCTGAATGGATACAAAAACAAGACCCATATGTATGCTGTCTTCAAGAGACCCACTTCACTTCTAGGGACACATACAAATTGAAAGTGAGAGGATGGAAGAAATTATTTCATGCAAACAGGGATCAAAAGAAAGCTGGAATAGCAATACTCATATCAGACAAAATAGACTTTAAAATGAAGAATATTTTAAGGGACAAAGAAGGACATTACATAATGATCAAAGGATCAATCCAAGAAGATGATATAACAGTTTCAAAAATCTACGCACCCAGCACAGGTTCACCACAATATATAAGGCAACTGTTAACAACCTTAAAAGGAGAAATCGACAATAACACAATCATAGTGGGGGACTTTAATACCCCACTTACAGCAATGGACAGATCAACCAGACAGAAAATCAATAAGGAAACACGGGCCCTGAATGACGCATTAAACCAAATGGACTTAATAGATATTTATAGGACATTTCATCCAAAAGCAACAGAATACACATTCTTCTCAAGTGCACATGGAACATTCTCTAAGACTGACCACATCCTGGGCTACAAATCCAACCTTGGTAACTTTAAGAAAATTGAAATCATACTAAGCATCTTTCCTGACCACAATGCAATACGACTAGAAATCAACAACAAGAAAAAAACTGCAAAAAACACCAACACATGGAGACTCAACAACATGCTACTACACAACCAATGGATCACTGAAGAAATCAAAGAGGAAATTAAAAAATACCTGGCATCAAATGACAACCAAGATATGACACTCCAAAACCTATGGGATGCAGCAAAAGCCGTTCTAAGAGGAAAGTTTATAGCAATACAAGCCCACCTCAGGAAACAAGAAAAAGCCCAAATAAACAAGCTAACTTTACATCTAAAGTACCTCGAGAGAGAAAAACAGACAAGACCTAAAGTTAGTAGAAGGAAAGAAATCATAAAGATCAGAGCAGAAATCAATGAAATAGAAGCAAAGAAAATCATAGAAAAGATCAATGAAACGAAAAGCTGGTTCTTTAGAAAGATCAACAAAATTGAGAAACCCCTACTGCAAATTCTACTTTTGCACATAAACTATAGGAAAGAGTTCAATTTAATCTACCACTAAAAAAGTAACATAATTCAAGGTCCCTAGACCTTTTGGGCCAAGTAGGTCTATCTTTGCAGTACTTATTTGAGCTTCTACTTTCTTGAAGGAATGAAGTCCTGCTAAGAGATACAGGAGGGGGAGGCAAAACAAACAGTAGTGTCCTGGCAGCTCTCAGATGAGTGACCTTGAAGATTCCAACTTGGTCCCAAATCCTTGAATAACAAATGAATCACATCTGGAAGAGCCTACGGATCTTGAACATGAAGATCCGGGTTAACTGTGGCCATGAGCACTCAGAGGTCTGTGACAATACAAATCCAGTCACACTTGATGCTCCCCAAATTCTCATTGTAGTTTTCACATTAGCTGACAAAGTGGAGCAACTTCACAGCTATAAAAGCACAAACTCCTTCAATCACTTTCTCACTCTGGCTTCGTAATAAGACAAGATATGTGTGGGGGCCTCAGGAGTTTACCACCCAGTGCTCTGTATGGTACCTGGACTGAAAAACATGTGCTGAATAAATCTACACAAGATGCTTTCTTTCCTGAATAGTCTTATTTCACCCTCCTAAGAGTCTTGTGAAACAGGAAGGGCAGCGGTTATTCCCATTTCACAGGAAAGGAAGTTCCCAGACACCAAGTTGTCGTTGTCGCTAAGGTTCATTAGATACTAGCTGTGCACTAAGTGCTTTGAATGTATTAACCTGCTAAATGCCCACAGTATCAAGGTATAGATAAAGTAGGTATGAGTAGCATCCCCATTTCACAGATAAGAAAACTAAGAAGCAGAATATTTAAATGACTAGCACATAAGTATTACTATAACTAGAACCATCTATCACTATTAGTAACTAGCACCAGGACTGAACCCAGGCAGTAGGTTCCAGACTCCTTACTTACAACTATGACAACATTCTGCTTTGAGATTTACCAGCCCAACAGTAGCTACCTGCTTTGGCCTTGGTCACATGACCCGCTGATGGTCAGGCCAAGGCTACTCCTGTCCTCCCTCCAGCCCACCTCCCTTGCCCCCACACATCCTATCAATCATCACCTGCAAAAACAAAGCACCCTGGGGATCACCACAAGTCCAACCAACAGAACAGAGTGGGCAGGCACATCTGCTGATGAACTAACTCTTCATGAACAAACCCAGGTCAGGAGCTACCTTCCAAAGCAGAACAGGTCAAAGGCCTCAGGGCAGAGGAAGCAACCACGGGGAAACCTCCAAGGACACTCATATTGAGAATCTTACTCCTGAAGATCCACCTGCTGCAGGCCACACAACCTCTCTACATGTCACTAAAAGTCCACTGTAAAACTACAGAATTAACTGTATTGAAAAGGACATTTACATTTATCCATCTTTGGTTTTGATTAATTTTTCATTACCATTTTAGATCAGGGCACATGCTAGAGTTCTGTGTTTCTAGAAATGGATGGACAAAGAAAGAAAGAAGCACACAGTCGGTCTCTTATGGAGTTTCGTTGTAAGAAGTTCCTTCCTGGCAGACAACCTGGCTTAATGCTTTGTAATACAGGCAAGATTTTAGCAACTAGTCAATAACACTGAAACATGTTTGCCTCGAATGTAGGGTGTTTCATATGCCACACAACAAATGTATTCCTAAATCATCCTACAAAGTGAATGTTCATTTATCTTCCCAAACACACATAAATTGGAATAAAAGCTTATATATTTCTATCTTCAGATTTTTTCCAGTAGGAGAAAAATATCAGTGAAATTTCTTGTAGAAAATGGATCAACATGTACTGTGATTTGTCTTCCAAGCATCTCCTCCATTTTCAAATATCAACTGTAATTAGGCACTCAATGTGTTAACAAGACATATTTCCTGAGAAACTTGGTGTCTGACTCACCTGCTGGATTTCTATTGAAGAACAAGACCGGAGCTCTCAAAATGGACTCCAACATTTTGTTGTGAAAAGTTTGTGAAGAATTAACAAGGATGTAGAACATCAACAGAGACCTTGTGATGCCAAAAAGGACGGTACCCGCAGTTAGAACTGAAATAAAGAAACATCACTCAGCACAAGATCTCTGCCTTTTCGTCAATGATGCTGGAGCATGACAGGCAGTTTATAAAGGTGTTATGTACTTTACCCTATAAATATAATGTATATATAAATTCATATGTAGAATATAGAATTTATATATAATGGATTCTATGGAATTTAGTACATTCACAACACATACTTATAAAGATGAATATAAAAATCACTCTGCTCCTCTCATTAAAGAAATCACACAGAAAAAAATCAGGTGAAAACTATAACTTCAGGCTTTCCAAATTCCATTACAAGTTCTAATAAAAACTTAGAAGAAAATTATAAAAACCAGTTGATCTGCCTTTCTCTATATTTTACATCTTACTATTTACAACATGTCTCATAATCTACAGTTAAGGTATGCTTTGATACTAGCTCGAAATAATGGGAACAGGAGAGGAGTTCCCGTTGCGGCTCAGCAGCTTAAGAATCAAACCAGTATCCAAGAGGATGCGGATTCAATCTCTGTCCTTAGCCCACCATCCTATATGAATGTATAACAGAACCCTTTTCTTCTTCCTTTAAGCCCCCCTAGTTCACCAATTCAGAAGGTAAACAACTAATGGATTTAGGTTTCTTAGCAAGTGATCCAGGTAATTGATTTATTTCAATGCGTGGGTCCTTACAAAGATAACCTTTGCAGAAAGCTTGTATGAGTGTTTCCTGTGGGAATAGTTAATATTTTATATGAGGATTTCCTTTAAAAACTATGTAATGCTACATATATTCTAAGCACTCTTGCAAAAACAGAAAGTCGTCTGTTTAGATTTGTCTGGCAAGACAGATGTTAAATTAATCACACAGTTGGGGATGTGATAACATTGTGATCAAGATAAGACAAAGAAGGAACCCTAATTCCCAGACACCTGGTTTCTCCTGCTCAGCTTCTCTCTTCAGTAATTAGTGAAGCCCAGGAGATGAGCTGTGTGGTGAAGGGGAGCTCTGCATACCTGCAAGGGAACAATGCTCTTATCTGGGGGGCCCTTGCTGCCAGAGGATCTCATCCAAGTTCAATAAAAGCCAGGGTTTATTCAGATGGAAATGGAACAATCTGAACCACAGGGTGGGGCTCCGTTTCTAATGCCCTTGCCCATCCATATAATGACATAAGATTTAGCTAAAGCAACCTGTTAGAATAGACAATAGCTACAGATTTTCAGTGGCTGATGTTCTCAGTGCTCAATCCAGGTTTAATTTCCAAAATCCAACACAGAGCAAATTGAGAGTCTTCATTTAACCTCTTTTTTATAGATTTAAAAACAATTATTCTAATTAATTCACAGAGTAAATGTGCCTTAGACTCTTAATCTGTTGAGACATTACTGACTTAGTTCCTGGAAATCCTCACACACACTCACTGTAAGCACTTCAGATACTTGCATAATAGACCACATTATTCAACTTTACCTGAATAAGCTGTTAAGTACCAGACAGGATCAGGTATGAAAGTTATTTTTCCTTTTAAATACTCAATGGCATACAGGGAACTTTGTCCATTTGCCCTACGGCACAGGGAAGAAATAAATATTACTCTACAGATAGAATGTAGATAAATAACAAAAAAATTAACAGCCTCAATTTAAAAGATGTGTTTTATTCTAGGAAAAGATTCCCAGCTCATAGGGCCCTATGTCCATATACCTCACAAAAATTCAACTTGAATCATGAATTTTGGTTCCCAAAATTGTCTGTGAGGAAGCTGCTGAGGCTCATACTGCACCAGGAATTTAATTTTTCTTTCTAAATTACTTGAAGATCAGCAAAGGAGGCTGAACAAGCCCCACCTCTCTGCCAGACTCTGGGAAAGTGAGGCTTCCTGTTGATTTTAGAGCACTTTGGGTCAGACCAGGAGTCACTCACCAGGATGAGAGCCACCAATCCTGAAGGACATAGGACACCTGGAGCAGGAACAACCATCAATCAAACGCTGACATCACTGAGCCCCTCAAAACCCCCACTTACAACAATGGGTGATAGAAAGGCTCCAGAAAATGGAGATGGTCCTTCCTGCTCAGGTTGCACCAAGCCCCATGCCCCAGATAACCAGAGGTCAGGAAAGTACATGTTACATGATAAAATCTTTAAAAGACATCCTTTTTTCTCTAGAAGCTCTCTGCCATGTACACACCAGTCAGCCTCACTTATTTTGCTTCCCACAGATAACCTGTTTCAATACAAATCCACGTGGACTGAAAATATAATAATAATAGTATGGATGCTGGGATTCTTCAAAGAAAAAAACCTGGACAGGTACTGTGATGGTCAGTTTGGTGTGTCAGCTGGGCCAGGCCACTCCCAGTGATTTAACCAGATGCTGATCTAGATTTTGGTCTGCAGGTATTTTGTAGATGAGGCTCACATCTACACTAAGACAACCAAAGCAGAAGAGGTCACCCTGAACAACGTGGGGCCTTGTCCAGTCAGTCAAAGGCTGTTAGAGCAAACCCTGAGGCTTCCTGGAGGAGGACGAAATTCTGCCTCAAGACTGTGGCACTGGCTCCTGCCTGATGTTCCAGCCTGAGGGCCTGCCTGACTGATTTCAGATTCACCCAGCTAGATCCCACAATCTCATAAGTCTCTTAATATACATATTAACAATAATAATAAATAACAAATACAGTATAAATAGTAAGTAAATATCAAGCTAAGGACAGAAACCAAAATAAATGTCCTTATTTACCTGAGCTGCGATGTTTACTAGAATAAGGAAAATGATGATAAACCAGTTATCGCCAGATATGAAGTAATTCTTGTAGGTCTTAAAACCAACTTTTCCCTCTGAACGGCTCTCCAGTGACAATGTAACCCGTATATTCTCAGCCTGGGATGGGGAAATGGCAGTGAGAGACAAAATTTTAAAAGAAAACCCCCCAAATTTCAAAAGTTCAATGGCTCCATTGCAAAGCTGTGGGGAAAGAGACCCATCGCCCATGCTGATACAGTGCAACATGGTCCACTTCCATGGAGCAGGTGTGAAAATACCTTGACAAACTATATATGTGTTAACCCTTGGACCCAGACACCCTGCTTCTAGAAATCTGGTAGAAATAAGGAAACATCATTTGCACGAGGTTATTCACTGTTCGGTGGCTTTGCTTAAAGTCTATCACGACTCACAGCACACACACAACATACCCGTTTCAAGTACAACTGCAGAAACCTGACATGGAGCTGATGTATCCCTCTAGATTGCTCATGTCACTCAATGATGGAAACACAAAACATAGTTGGATCTCGAAATACTAGCCAGGTTCACACAATGAGTTGGAATAATGTGAGTTTGGATAGCAAGAGATAGCATATGATCTGAATCTAAGTGGTTCCTGAATTTCAGAGATTGATTTCTGAGTGAGGAATGTAAAGGGCTAATCTGAAAACTTGTCAAAATTATTCAAGCTCCCATGTCTGGGCAGTGAGGGTTTGGTTATCGAGGAATATCTATGTGTTTTTTTAGGGAGATCTAGTACATTCTGCATTTCTGTCTGCAGGACTTAGAATGCATCATAGAGTCACACAGGCCAAGGATTGGCCTCAGCTCTGTGGTGACCACTCGGAATTCGAAGTAGATAAGAAGTAGTTCTAAGTCTTAGAAGATCTTGGAAGATAAGAAAGGAAGATGGGAACTAACTCCAAAGTGGCCACTGTGTGTCAGGTCCTTTGCACCTGCTACCTCTGGCCCATCACAAACCATCTGAGAATGGGGCAAAACACTACCACAAGTCACAGTGCCAGAGCATTCCAACATACAGGAAAAGTAGCTGATCTGATCTGGCCGTGGCAGGACTCAGTCTAAGGGGGTCTTCAAATTAAGCCTCTGGATGCATAAGGGAAGCCAGGGGCCACCAGAGCGAGAAGAATGTAACTATGGTAAACTGAGGAGTTCTTGTATCAGTGTGGGTCACATATGCCCAGGAACTCATAGCAGTACACCCACCACTGATCTCCCTAAGATTCTCCATCCTACACCCAAAGGGAACCCCAGGCAGTCGTATTCCTTTCATGCTCTTTTAATTCTACAAATTCCATGGAATATGGCTTTGAAAACTTAGGGTCTACTTTGGGACAAACAAAGATACCCCATGTGGAGCAGAATGAAAAGCCATGAGGCCACCAACTGCAGACAGACCAGGGCAGATTGCAGGAGGAGAAACTCACGTCTTGGTCCTGAGGAGCAGCGTCTTCCAACAAGGGTCTGGGATTCTCTTGAGACTCAACAGAAGATTCAGAGGCCTGACTCGGAGTGGGAGAGTCTGGAACTGGAGGTGGTTCAGCCTCCTTCTCCTTTAAAGGGATATCTTCAAAATCTACCCCAGGTTTTGGGAACTCAGCAAAAGTCCCCTTCTTCATAATTTTGCCCTAAAATGATTTCAGAGGAATATATTTGCATTCTGGTAGCACATTAATCAAGAAACGTGAACCAATCTTCAATTATGATCTTCCTAAGAAAATGATCCTTAGGTCTGGAATTCTAGTTGAACATCTAGTTCAGTCCAACCTGACCCAGAACTGAGCACTCTATTCTCTGCCAGACTCTGTGGTAGCTGCTGGGAGATATGAAGTGAATGTGTGCCCATGTGGTAAAAATGGAGGTCACTGACCTAACTACCATGGGCATTGAGGAAAGAAAGAAATACAGGTGTTGGTGGAAGTATCAGTCAGTCTTTTTAGACAACATGGAAATTGAGAAAAGCCTCCTGTGACAAGCAGAATTTTAAAAAAACAGTCAGTTGGGAGGATATTCCTGGAAGGAAACTTAGGACTAACCCCGAGGTGGGCACAAGCGCATTGGCATGGGTTGGGGTCACTCATCAGTCTTCGCTGACCACTGTCACAGGATCCTCTGCCTGCTGGGACAAGATGTGTAAGAACCAGCCGTGGACAGAGGACCCCTGAGCTGTGTCATCATGGTCTTCACACTGTCCACAAACGCAGGAAGTTTCCAACTGAAAATTCAATATTCCACCTGATAAAGTAACTAAACAAGGAGCCAGGAGACCAAGACTGAAGTGACACTAACGTCTTGGACGCCTGTGCCAGCAAACCAAAACCAAAGCCAGAATGAATGTACTGAAATCTGAGAAAAGACTTAAGAACAACCAATTGTAAGCAGCCAACCAGGCTTCCCCATATCAGGCATCTGCTTAAGCTGCACTCAATTTAATCATTTTCTTTGAACACATGTGATATATCATTGCACAATTTCCCTTCCTTACAAAATTATATAAAATAATGTGCAAATGTTTTCACTATTTTCTGCTCCCATGAAACAAAACTCAACTGATTCACTCAGTGTCAAAAAAAGTATTTGGCAAAACTAATCAAAGGAGGGCTGCTCTGGTTAAGACAGGTGAGGTGGACGAAGGTGGCCCAGGACCCGAGCTGGTACCCCTCTCACCCCATCCCCTGAGGTGGTCTTCTGGGAGAGACGCAATGAAGCCTTTGGGTACCATGTGATAGTGCCGAATCAAAAAATAATTCATGATACATTGTGCTTGTTCCACTTGGGAGGCAAAATTCATGCACCTTATTTAATGAAATTACCACTTTCCAATTAATATCTGTAAGATGAACAAGAAAATGACTAGTGGTACCAAGACAGTAATTTTACTCAGCAGCCAGGCACTGACAATCCCAAGGGAATGGGAGGGCAGCTATTCCCCCTCTGCTGTGACAGAGGGACCAGACTAACTGTAAGAATGGACCCCAGCTCATCCTGTGGACATAGAGTAGTACCCATAGTAAGGAAATTTGGCATAGTGCCCTCAAAAGAAGCAAATATGGGACCCCAAACATGTAGGCACTGGCCAGGCAGGTTATTCTCCTGCCCATTGGTTCTGTGCTCATAATGCTACCAACAGCGGGGTTTTACACACTAGTATCACCTGCTCTGCACGTGAAATTGACTGTTCTCAATTTGAGAATCTGAGCTCCCCATTCCTGGAGGAGGAGAGAGGAACCAACACATGTAACTGCTTCTAAAGATGTAGAGGCTCTGCATTTTAACAAACTTTCTTAGGGCAGAAATACGTCCGATAAGTGAGGGAGTTGGCCAAGGACTTGATGGAACAGACAAGGGTTAAGGACAGAGGTGCTGAGACACAGAGACAAATAAGCCAGGGAGTAAAGCATCAACCACCACCTAGTCTGAAATATGTTCACTAATCTCAATCCCGAATCATGTTAGGTGTTGTGGGTTGAATGGTGGCTCCAAAAAAAAATATGTTCAAATCTTCAACACAACACCTGTGAACATGACCTTATTTGGAAACAGGGTCTTTGCAAATGTAATCATGTTAAGATGGGGTCTTTTTGGAGTAGGAGGACCCTAAATCCAATAGGACCAATGTCCTTATGAAAAGAGAAGAGACTCAGACAGACAGGGAGACAACAGCCATGTGACAGCAGAGGCAGGGACTGCAGTGCTGCAGCTGGAAGCCAAGGGGTCAAGGAAGGCCTGCAAACACCAGAAGCTGGAAGGAGGACTCTCCCCTAGAGCCTCAGGGAGAGCATAGCCCTGCTCGCACCCTGACTTCAGACCTGTAGACTCCAGAACAGCGAGACGATAAATTTCTGTTAAGTCACCCAGTTTGTGGCACTTTGTTACAGCAGCTCTAGAAACTGACACACTAGCCTGAGCCCACACTCTGTCCTCTCAACCTTACTAAGACTTCCCCCTGCTTCTGCTGTGGCCCCTCCAGCAAACATCAGACGATCTTTTAAATCTCTCATGAGACCACGTTGCTCCTCTGCTCTGACCGTCCAGCGGCTCCCATCCCACTTCCGGGCCCGCTGCCCACTGCTCGGAGGCCAGCTCCCTCCATGTGCTCTGCTCCCTCTGCCTCAGACACGCTGGCCCTCCTGCCCTCCTCCCACAGGCCAGGTCAGTGGCCTCCTGAGGACCCCTTGCCTCAGACCCCCGCCCCCCAGGTGACGGCCAGGGCCCCACCTTCCTGTCCCTCAGGTCCCGTGAGCCACCACCTCCTCAGGGAGGCAGCCGGGAGGTCAGCCCCACCCCACCCCCCTTTTCCTCACATCTGTCCCCACAGCACAGGAAGCCCCACAAAGGCAGGGCCTCGTCCTCCTGCTTCACAGGCTCCTGCTCATCTCCGCACATAGAGAGACCTGCATGGTGAGCCCAGCACCTGGCAGACCAGCAGAGCAGGCATCTCTGACCCGGTGCTCGGCTCCCCACCTCACTTTCAGTGTTAATGGAAGATTCTTTTTAGGTAAAATGCCTGTGACAGTCACATGGATATAAACAGGTCTCAGTATCTCTAATTTCCAAATAATACTCTTTGACTTCATTCGTGGAAGAGGAAAACAAGAAGTTCTAAATAAAACAGCATCATTATCCTGAACACATTTGTCTAGAAAGGTGATAACGTACTAATTTTGTGGCAGCACCTCCATATACTTTAGGGTTTGTACAGCTTAGAGTGTAACAGTCACATTTCTATAGGTCTCTGGATTCACCCTCAGAGGCATCATACCAGCCCTGAGAAGAAGGGGGCATAAAACTGACAGAGAAGCAGGCATTTACCATGAACCCAAGGAGACTGACTTGCTGGGAGGCCTGGCCTTCAACACCCCTGAGTGCTAATAAGTTCCACAGACTTCTAGAAACTACTTACATCTTTCAATATCAGAATCTGACTTGCATCCTTTAGATACTGCAGCTGATGGGTCACTAAGATTGTGATCTTCTCACGCAAGGCTTGGCGGATACACCTGCAAAGGCAAAAGGTACAGCAGCGAAAGCACATTAATGGGGGCACTTCCAACTGAAAATACATATTTTGAAAATGTAATGAGACAAAGACAACACAGAAGTCAAAGATCTGTAGTTTACATGCCAAATAAATAACAGAAATTTATTACAAATATAAATCAATGATGTTGAATAGCTCTTCAAATTCATCAACAGCAAACGTGAATCTAGCTCTGCTAAAAAATTCTAAAAAGCAGTTCAGTGAAGGAGGCACCATGTTTCATAATGCAAAACAACTGAGCAATATTGAGATTCCAAAAGTTGACTGAATTAAAACAGTATTTTATTGCCATGTGGGAGTGGGAGAAGAGGATCTATGTCGTATAAAAATGTGTGCGTTTTTCTTAGGTAGTTTTTTAGGTGATTATTTGTGATGTACATATTAACAGCAAAAAAAGCAATAGATTTCTGGTACCATTTTCCAGACTGCACTTTCTAGACACTTCTTTGTACATAATGTTAGATGGAATATAAATGTCAGCATGGCCTCAATCTGTCTCTACAGCATTTCCCGTACCAGCCTGGAAGTAAGTCCTGTTTCATGAGGACTGAAACCCTTACAATACGAAAATAAAATAACAGAACCCAAATGGCCCAAATCACAGTGGCAATCATCCAACAGCATAAAAGACACCCCACTTCTTTGCAGCCAAGACCCCTCTCTGGTCAGGTCAGCAGGATGGCTGTTCTCTTGCTCTCTGCACATCCCCTGCTCCACCAGCACCTCTTCACCCACACCCTACTCACTCACTCACTGACCTTCCTACAAACTTGCCCCAGGGCCCAGCTAGTGACTGCCTCTAGCTTTAGATCAGAACTCTCCACTATGCTGATCAAGGGGCAGTGAGGGGTGCGCCCTTTTGCTGGTTTCCATGGTAACCAATGAGCCAACTTGATCTCAATTCCCCCTAAACTGGTAATCTCCCCCTTCCCCCTCCTGGGGGCAAAGAATGCAGCCATGTCCTCCCCCAACTTCAGTCACACAAGGTGGGGTGTCGCTCAAGGACCTTGCTTCAGATACGTAAGCTCCCCCTGCCCACCGTCTCTGTCCTGACTGTGGGCTCTTTCTTCCATCTAAGCCCGGCAAGTACAGGTCTTGCAGGCCTGCAGGGTCCAGCCCACCAACCCCCCTCAGTTTTCAACCTTAAATGTTTGTACAGGCACCCCTCAAACTGCTCCTCCACTTCAAGAGCAGCCCCTAGGGACTCAACCCCACTCTCACCCCACCAGGATCTACAACCCTCCAGGGAGGCAAGTAGTTGGGGACGGGGCGCCAGTGACCACGGGTAGGGCTCTAGGCTTGTATTCTGGGTACCCAAGCCCCTCAAAGAGCAGATCTCAGGAACCCGGGCCACAGCGCAGACTGCGAGCGAGTCAGGTGAACAGTGTGGAGGCTGCACATGTAGCTCAGTCCCTCTCAGTGGCCTGACAACGTAGGATGAGCTACTAAACCTCAGCTTCTTCATCTCAAAACAAGGTCAGTGACAAGTCACCCACATATTCTGAGAAATCAAAGCACTAACCGGCTCAGTAAACGTCAGCCCCCTTCCCCAGTCCTCCCTGACCCAAGAACTGTCATGTGCATGAACTGAGGACAGAAAAGTCCTAATGGGACACTTTGGACTCTGAGCCTGGGATGAGAATCAAGACCCCGGGATGGAGACACATATACCATCGCTTCATTAAGTCAAAAAAGATTCGGGTTTCACTTTTGATATGCCTTAGTGTAGGGGTGTGGAAAAGGGAATAGGGAGCTTGACAAGAGCGAAGCCATTTTGCTGCCACCATCCACCTTGGTGAACTTAAGGTGACTCATATGAGGGCTCTGAGAAAAACAAAGTCACTAGGACTTCAGAAACTCTGGGCCTGACTGTTCTAAAGAAATCCAAAAATAGATAGACTGTACTTGAGGTTAATCATTACAGTAACAATATAAGATATTCCGTACAGCTATACATATTTCTGTACCCTGCATGTAACTAAAGATTAACGTGGAATGTTAGACACGTAAGCAAGCACTATAACGTATCTCCCCCTTTCTGTTCGGGGTCCATGATTGGGAAGCGATTCCCCATGGACCCGCCAGTGTAATAAAGCTGTTCTCCATCTTCCTTGAGTGTCCCGTGAGGTGATTTCAGGGAATTCTACAGTAGCTCAGCTTTCACACCTAAGTTTCTTGACTGAGGAAATCCCTTTTCAGACTCAGTACTTAAGCTTTTTAGGCAATTGTTTTTTCTTAAATGAAAATTTCCTACCAATAAGCCCTGAAGGTGGAGGTTAATCAAATCTGATGGGTTGTTATGTCCAGGATGCACCAACCTAAAATTTTTAAATGTTTTCCTCCTAACATTCCATCATAGATAAGGTAATAATAAATAATTAAAACGAAGTGATCAGTTGATGGTTTTGAATTTTTCCTAAATAATGCATTTTATCCAACTCTTTAGGAAAATACTCTACTTTCCAGCTATTTAAGATTAAAGTATTCCAAGTCATGTCATAAAAGCCAACTGATTCAACAGCTCATTGTTTACCTGTTATTCTTACACAGGGGCTGCGGTGATCCTACAGTCCTATGAACAACCCCGTGTAAGAGCTGTGTTAAGAGATGACACGTCTCATGGCGGAGGATAAGACAGAGCCCCCCTTCACTCGCTCCCTCAGCAGAGGTTGGTGGAGGAGGCAGGCCCTGTCCTAAGTGCCGAGGATACACCTGCAGGTCCAGAAAGCAGACGATACTCTGCACCACGTACAGGGAGACACAATGAACACGTACAGAATGCGCTCTGTCGGCCGTGACGTGTGCTCTGCTGGAAAAGCAAGGGGGCTGTCAGCTCAGATGGGGGTGACCCGGAGCCCTGAGACCATCTGGGGAAGCATCCCCAGAAGAAGGGACAGTAGGTATAATGGCGCTGGGACCAAACATGCCTTCCTAAGGCACCTTCCTGCAGTCACAGCTTAGCAGGGGTGGGGGACTCCTAAAAGGTCCAGTGCAAGCCCCTGAGGGCTGTTGGAAGACAGAAGGACACAGGCTCCCCCTGGAGGAACAGGGGGAAAGGAAGCAGCCTGGCTTTCACCTGCCTTCTCAGTCCTGGCACACTGTCCCCTGGCCCTGGGACAGGGGGAGCAGTACCTACAGACAGACAGGTGTGAGAAAGGGCCACCACAGAGCCAGCATGGCTGAGACACCCAGGGGGTGCGGGAACGAGCTGGAAAGGCTGATGGGGGCAGATGGCAAAGAAGCCTGTTCTCTGGTTTGAGGCCCTGGAGCTGCATCCTGTACGTGAGGGGGAGTCTGTGCAGGGCGGGAGCAGAAAGGGGGACTGAGTAGACAGCACTTGGGAGTCTGATGAGGACACACTGAGAACTGGCTATGCAGGAGGCAGGGTCTGAGGATGTGGGGCCACAGATGGACACAGGTGAGTCAGGCATCCATGCGCCTTCTGCAGGTGAGAGAATCCACTTAATGTTCATAACATGTGGTTGTAAAACCTCACAAACCTTAATAACCTGTGGTGTAGATTCATGACTGAAGGAAAGTGTTCATGGCAAGTAGAAGTGTAATCCACTCACTTTTGGCACAAAACACTCCCCGTTACTAAGCTTTAACATGACCTCCATCTCGCATAGCATATCGTTCCATCCAATTTTCTAACTTGAGAGCATTCTGCAGTTGGTGCTGAGTGATTGCCTAAATTGCCTTCATACATCCTGCCCTAAGCTTCCCCAGAGAATGTAGTTCTGATTAGCAAACAACAATCTTAACCAGTTCACCTCTATCAAGTATAAATCCAAAGTCATTAAATTCAAAAGGTGCAAGAGGACTTTACAAACACCTCCAGTGTTCAAAGAACTTGAGAGAACTTCTGTGATGAGCACACTGATACTTGGCAACCAGAGAACCTTCCTCTCCCCTCCCTGTGACACGGATGCCACAGCCACAAGGAACTGTTCTCAGAGTGATGGGGAGCTTGTCAGACACACACAAGATGGGGTGACAGACATTTGTGAGGTCAGGGCTGGGCACTGGGAACAGGGAGGCTGAGCTGCTCATGATGCCAGGAGGGTGGGGGTGGGGAATCTCTGTCACAGCACTGGCCCCGTGTCACTGAACTCATGACAGGCCACAAGCCTCTTCTCCAAGGGAAAATAAATCAAGTCACCTTCAGGAGAGGGCAGGAAAGACAGCTGGAGGCCATGTCACGTGTCAGCTGCCCTGCTCTCCTGTGTTCTGAAAGCTTCAATGCTAACATGTACTTTTGTGTATAATAAAATATACATATAATGAAATTTACCATTCTAACCATTTTAAGCACATAGCTCAGTAGCAGTAAGTACATACACATGGTGCAGCCATGACCACCATCCATCTCCAGAGCTCTGTCATCATCCCAACACTAAGCACATTTCACACACAGACATTGGTGGACTCTGCCCACAACCCTGCTTAGTGGGGGTGGAATCCCAGCCCCCAGAGTCCAGAGCTCAGAGCTCCTCACAGTCTCACTCTCACATTGACTCTGAGCAGGTCTCCTTACGTTGCTATTTAGGACTCGTGAATGACTACTGTCCCCCCCTCAAAATTCATACTTTTGTTTTTGTTTTGGGGGTTTTTTTTTTGCTCTTTAGGGCCACATGCACGGCATATGGAAGTTCCCAGGCTAGGGGTCAAATCGGAGCTACAGCTGCCAGCCTACATATACCACAGCCACAGCAATGTGGAATCCAAGCCACATCTGTGAACTACACCACAGCTCACGGCAACAGTGGATCCTTAACCTGCTGAGGGAGACCAGGGATCGAATCTGCACCCTCGTGGATCCTAGTTGGGTTCATTAACACCTGAGCCACAAAGGGAACTCAACACATTAACTTCTATTACCTTAGAATTTGTTGAAAGAGTCTTTATCTCTTAATTAGGATGGATCTAATCCAGTCTGACTGGTGTCCTTGAAGGAGGAGACCAGAACTTAAGGACAGAGACACAGGGACACAGGTGAATAGAGGAAAGACCACGTGAGGACACAGCGAGGAGGTGTCATCTGAAGCCAAGTAGAGAGGTCTCAGCAGAAACAAACCTGCCCACACCTTGACCCTGGACTTCCAGCCTCCAGAACTATGACTGTTCCTTCAGCAAAAGGAACGCAACCCTCTTCTCAGCCCCCACAAACCCCGCCCAGCCTGCAGATGCACAGGGCCCTTCCCACCACGCCCAGTGCATGGGGAACTTTCCAGCTTAAGCTGAAACCTCCTGCTGCCCACGTGGGCCCCCACTCAGCACTCACTGTCCTGTATGGAAACCCCGACACCTTGAGTCTGCTGACCTTTCCCTGGGCATCTGTCTGAACGAGCTCCATGGGGACACAGATTCCTAAGAGGCAGGAAGGAGGGCTGAGCATCTCAGTCTCCCTCACTCTGCCCTGTGTGGCTCCTTCCCCTCTCCTGGCTCACTGCCCTCCTGTGGGGACTCAGGGGGTTTGTGCAATAACATCTGTAATGGCATCAACTCAGTGCACACAACAGGGCTTTAATAAATGCAGTCTAAGGGCTCGTTGGCTTTAAAAAGGCACACAACTGTGGAATTTCCATTGTGGCTCATCTGGTTGGGAACATGACATAGTCTGTGTGAGGAAGCAGGTTTGATCCCTGGCCTTGCTCAGGGGTTTAAGGATCTGGGGTTACCACAAGCTGCTGCGTAGATGGAAGATGCAGCTTAGATCCAGCATTGCTGTGGCTGTAGTGAAAGCCGGAAGCCAGAACTCTGATTTGACCCCTAGATGGGGAACTTCTATATGCCAGAGGTATGACTGTAAAAACCAAAACCAAAAACAAGAAAGGTGAACAATTGCAAAGTAATTACCCTTGGGATAGAGGAAGGCATGGCTTTAGCAAAAGCAAGTTAATGAGTTTTCCAAAAAGGCCAGTTTAGATGCCATAAGAGGCATGAGTCAGCGTCTTAGGGCACATTATACACAGAAAAGTAGCACAGTTGTACTTCAGGGGTTTGGTGGCCAAGCCAGAGCCACTGACAGCAAATGCCAGAAATACAAATCAGAGACAGGATTTTAGCCAGACTCCGATAGTTTCAGATTCAAGTTAACTCTACACTGTGGGTCTAAGTATTAATTCTACTGAGTATCCGTGAGGCAGTGCTAAATGACCAAAGTCATACTCTGATGTGGAATAAATCATTCTCAAATCATAGACTTTACTATTTCCAAACCAAGAGAACATTAAGCACAAACCAACAAGGCCTTTCCACCGAAGCTCTGTGTCAGTGCTGGAAACTTCCCTTCTAACAGGCCTTCAACGAATGATGGAGGAGAAGAACTGGCAGCCAAGTACCAGGCTCCCGAGTCCCACTCTCCCTACAGCATCTCTCTTGCTCCTGGGTTTGGATCCATCCACAGGGTCTGGTTTTCAGCTGCAAGGAGCAGGGGCACCTGCCATCTGCTCCTCACTCCCTAAAGCACCAACTCCACTGGTCTCCACACACTGGAAGCCCCTTCTGCACTTTCCATCCTGACCTCATCCCTCTGCACGATTTCTCTGCGATGGGTCTTCTATGGAGGTGGGGGAGGGGAGAGGGACGCCAGGGCGGAAGGAGCCGAGTCTCCGGAAGCACAGAGGCTTTCCTGAGCTCCCTTCCCTGGACCTGCAGGGATCCTGGAAGCAGCAGAAATGACAGGACACAAGAGCAAACTCACTGTTCAAACAGGTGCCTGCTGACTCCTGCATCGACGGCGCTGAGCGGGTCGTCCAGGAGGTAGATGTCTGCGTCCTGATACAGGGCTCTAGAAAACGTAGAGAGACGTCAGGAGAAGGACGCTTCCCGCTACGGGATCCCACCTCTGGATCCTGACAGCGTCCAACATCTCCGAGTTCCTTCCTGGAGCCCAGGGAAAGGGCCGGGCCCCTGCTTCCCAAAGCGCCCACCTTGCAAGGCTGATTCGGGCTTTCTGCCCTGCGCTCAGCGGGGTTCCCCGGCCTCTGACCACAGTTAGATCCCCATCCTCCAAAGGCTGCAAATCCTACACAGAGATAGAAAATGGGAAAAGGGGAAAGATTTGAAATGTGTTCTCCTTCTGTCATCCTAAACTTTTAGCATCAATTTTTCATACAAGTATTGATCAACATTAGCAGGTATATTTCATAGCGACTAAACCTTCAACAATTAAAAACTCAGGGTTTTTTGTTTTCATTCTGTAGTTTTTTACAGCATTTATGCATTTGACCACTTCGATGGATAGTTAACAATGATTGACTATATGCATAAATTCAGTCATGAGGAAATAGAGTCCCTAGAGTTTCCTCCATGGCGGGAGATGGACAACATGGAAAATTAACACGAGTACAAGCACTAAGCACCAGGAGAAAAAGAAGGCTGGCTTAGGGGGACAGAGAGGAAAGGGGGAGAGTGTGTCTACACTGGGGTCAGGAAGGGCTCGGCTCAGGGAGGTTTGAGCAGATCTCAGAGGGTGGAGGGGGCTCCCTGGACCTGGAGAGGGTGATCCACACAAAGGAAGGAGCCAGTGCAAAGGCCATGGGGCAGACGCCCAAGGTTTTCCAAGACAAACAAGGAGGCCAGGAGAGTTGGAGCTAAGCACACATGAGGGGAGTAGGGCAGACAGAGCAGGAGGAGGCCTGGTGTTACGCCCAGGGAAGGGGGGGGGGAGGACAACATGGCCCGAGGGGTTTAAGGAACCACTCCTGACTCTTTGAGGAAAACAGATAGGGAAGGGGAGGGGAGGGCAGATCCCAGGTGGGAGGCTTCTACAATAGTCCAGGCCAGAGATAACAGTGCAAGGACCAGAGTGGGAGCAGTGGGAGTGGAGAGACAGGGTCACATTCCAGACACATCTCGAAGGTGGCATCTGTGAGACCTGCTGACGGGCGGGTGTGGGTTGCAGGAGAAGAGGAGGCCTGTGCTGTGTGGGGGTGAGGAAGGGGAAGGATGGGGTCCCATTTACTGAGCTGGGGAAGACGGTGGATGCGGGTTTGGGAGACTTTGGTCGTGGACAAGCTGTGATGACCTCTCGGTGACATTACAGAGCAGCTGGATGTGCAAGTGTGAGGGTCTGTGCTAGAGGCACCAGTGTGAGGGCTGGTGGCACAGGCTGGTGAAGGCATAGGTTTATTTTATCAGGGAATGGGTGTGTCTTAAACTGGCCATTATGCTGATTCGGCCTCAGCTTCCCACTGTCAGAGAAGGGACAACACCTGTCCTGAGTCTTCACAGTGATACTTAAATCAAGTGACAGAGTGACAGACAAGATCTGTACAAGAAATGGGGGCAGAAGGAGCAGGCTGGGCAGGAAAATCCAGAGGGAAAGACAGAGTGAGCTTGAGGGACACTGAGCAGAGCAGCTGGACTAAGTGGGTGCTTGTCCGTAGGAACAGGAAGAACTCAGAGCTGAGAAAGATAAGTTTTGACTTGAGTTATCTGAGACTCTACAAAAGTTCCATCTGAATATTATTAAGGAAGTATACAGGAGTTCCTATTGTAGCTCAGTGGGTTATGAATCCGACTAGCATCCATGAGGACTAAGGTTTGATTCCTGGCCCCACTCAGTGGGTTTTAAGGATCTGACATTGCGGTGAGCAGCTGTGGTAAAGGTCACAGACGTGGCTCAGATCCCGCATTGCTGTGGCATGGTGTAGGCTGGCAGCTGTAGCTCTGATTTGACCCCTAGCCTGGGAACCTTCATATGATGCAGGTGTGGCCCTAAAAAGCAAACTATATATATATATATAGCAGGACTTCCCACTATGGCACAGTTGGTTAAGCATCCAGTGTTGCTGAAGCTGTGGCTCCAGCTCAGATTTGATCACTGGTCTAGGAACTTCTATATGCCGCAGGGTATCCAAAAAAGAAGAAGGAGAAGAAGATGAAGAGGGGGAGGGGGAAGAAGAAGTAGTAGCAGTAAACAGACAAATCAGAGTACCTGGGGGAAAAAAGAAAAGATGAGGAGAATATCCCCAAAATGGCAAGAGAACAGTCAGGTTTAAGTTGCATGTATTATATTAGAAACATTTACTTAGATTGCCTGTAATTACCTCTAGACACTCCCAGCACAAACCCCACAGGCATCCACCTAGGATACATAGCCATAGTTTTCTGCAGATGAAACCCTCATTTCTCTGTCTCTACATTAGCAAATTTGGGGAGAAAGCAAGCGACACACTGGGGTCTCCATGGTAAACAAGTCCTTTGATCTAAGTCTCATTTTCCTCTTCTACAAACTGTGTTAGAAAAACAAGAAGCACTAAACTCAAGGTTGCTGTGAGAATCAAAGAAGGCGAGCATATGAACAGCCTCCATAAATGGAGAAAGGACATGAATTAATTGTAACTTCCTACTAATCTCTGATGCCTATTTTCTCATCAAACAGACCCCATTCAAGTGGAATCACAACATGCAAAGCTCGAGACCACAAGAAGAAAGAGACTGTCTCCATCATTACCCGCCCTGAGGGCCACAAAGACACACAGGCTCCCTGCAAACTCTAAGCTGAAAGGGGGAGCATCAAATAAAAGGCAGCAATTGCTCTGTCATGAAAACTCATCATTATTTCACCTTCATTCGTTATTAGCTCAGAAGTCAATACCATCTCTGGCTCTTGGTTTTCATGAATCCTTTTAAGAGGGATTCCTGGTCTTACACACACACACACACACACACACACACACACACAGAGTTTACTTGGCCTCCACTTTACTGTTGACAGTCCTTGCAAACTGTTCTTAGATTTTACACTTTGATTTTCTGTTGTTTTGGCTTCCTTCTCAAAATAGCACCAGGTTGCAGCACAGCAATCTTAACCATGTTCTAGAAAAGGCACTTAAATCTACTCTTTGATTTAGCAGTTAGGGCATAAGGAACAGTCTTTCTCCAAGTCTTGTGGTAGGACTTTGGATATGTTTCTTATCTGGACAAGCTCCAGATAAGAAAAAATTTCAAAGTATTTGAAGGAAAATACAAATCAGGCTAATTTCCCAGCCATCAATTGCTGATCAGGTTAAAGGGAAAAGCCCGAGTTGAACATTTATTACAATCCCTCCCTCTGACAGGAAGGTGCTCTCATTCATGCTGGTTTCCTCTCAGTTCAGAAACGTCAGAGGCCCAGGCAGATGACAGGACGTGTGCAAAAGGACAGTGGGCAGGTGATGAAACCAGGCCCAGGACGCTCCTCTCTGCTACTTCCCTGCCCTGAGCCTCCCTTCCTGCCAAGGACGGAATGGGCACGAGAGGCCCTGACTCCACGTCCGGACCTGCAGCAGAACAGGAGAGGAATCCATGTTTGTAAACTTCCTATCACGTACAGAAGAATCACGTGCAGCCCAGTCCTGCAGGGCCCCTCCCACCACAGTCTTTTCAGCACAGACGCCAAGGGGTGGGTGCAGCCCCAGATCCCCGCCCACATTATTGGTCCAATCACCCCTCTTGGCTATAGCAAAGCATCTCCTTGGGGAAAATGCTGAAGGGCAGCCACTGTCCCAACACCTGATCTTCTCCAGAGATGCTGAAATGGGGGGAGAAAGACAGCCCTGAGCTTCACCAAAGGCAAGGTCATGCAAAGAAATAGCCACACAATATTTCTGGAGTCTGGGTCTCTGGAGTCTGATCTGGGCATCAGAGCTGGACTTAATTAAGTAAAGAGGAAATGCCAGAGCTGTTTATTCCACATCCCACCTTCCACTCTCACCAATCACCCATAAAAAGTTCTTTCTTATTAACTTCCTCAATTACAAGGCATCATGGCACTGTGGAAAAATAAGAAGTCTACAGCTCTGCAGAAATGGATCTGAACTTGAGCTGCAAACATTGAGGAGAGCTGTCTCATCTCTTCAGGCCTCTGTTTTACCAACTACAATATGAAGATGGTGACACTGAAGACCCTGATAAAGGATTAATAGCTCATATAGATTTTTATGCATGTGCATATGGGTATGTGAATAAGAAACTGAAAAATGATTTGCATGTGGACTCTGAATAAATCGGAGCTATTGTTCTTACCGTTTTACATTTGCTTACCTCTTCTTTTCTTTGCTTTGCATTTTTTTGGCTGTACCTACAGCATGTGAAAATTCTCGGACTAGGGATAGAGAATCAGCAGTGACCCAAGCAGTGACAACGCTGGATCCTTAACCTCTAGGCCACCAGGGAACTCCCCTCTTCTTTTCTTACACAGTATATACACTATTTAAATAAAAATCTAACTCATTCCTGCTAACTTGATATCATTCCTGCAAATGCACAATCTCCCATTAACATATAGCCAAAGAGAAAGGAGTTCCTGTCATGGTGCAGCAGAAACAAATCCGACTAGGAACCATGAGGTTGTAGGTTCGATTCCTGGCCTTGCTCAGTGGGTGAAAGATCTGGTGTTGCCATGAGCTGTGGTGTAGATCGCAGACGCAGCTCGGATCCTGTGTTGCTGTGGCTATGGTGTAAGCCAGCAGCTGTAGCTCCCATTCAACCCCTAGCCTGGGAACCTCCATATGCCACAGGTGTGGCCCTAAAAAACCAAAAAAATAAAACCCATATAACCAAAGAGAAAGAAATGGAAGCCACAGAATGAGCAATTCTTCTTTGTCCTCATAATCATACCATGCTACTCATCTGATACAATCTATGATGTTCAAGCCACTGTTCAAGAAAAATTATGATTGCCTCACCAAGCAAGTTTGGAGCCTTCAACACCACACTTCTGAAAGTCTGTCCCAGCCTCCTCCTTACGGTACAAAAGAATAGTCGGATATGCAGACTGCACTGAACAGACTCCCGGGTGAGGCCTTTAACGCTATTATTCACTGTTTTTTTATTACCCAAGAGGGTAACATTCTATTCATTGGTATTACATTTTCTTTCTTTTTGCCAAATTATATTCTCCTATCAAGTAAGTTCAGTTTTCATCATCCATTCACTAATTTCATTTAAATCCCAACATAGTTTCATCTTGCCATTCTGAAAACAAGCTCTCCCCAGTGAAATGATGCAATATCAAGAAGAAATTTTAAAGAATTCCATTTTCTTTTAAATACTAAATTACAAGTAAAAAACCAAGTGCAGAGGAAAACCTAGAGACTGAAAAGGGTGGAGGAGGCATCAGCCATGTGCAGAGACAGAGCTCATGTGAGTCAGAGTCAAACTAATGGTGAAGGGGATTCCTCAGTGAGCTGATTGACAAAACCTAAGTATGGACCAGAAGGTTGAAAATATTCAGGAAGGTGGGTTATTGTTCAGGTAAAATAATGTGGTGAATTTTTTTCCAAAGACTTTCCGATCTTTTAGAGAAACCTAATGAAATATTTACAAATGAACTAATCTAAAGTCTAGGATTGGCTTCATAATAATTTGGGGGTGGAGGTGGGGCTGGCCGAGGGCAGAGGTAGAGATGGAACAAGACTGGCTGCCAGTGATACTGGATAAAGCAGGGGGCGGGTACGTGAGGGTTCGTTACTCTGTGCTGTCCGGTTTTGCAAATTTTTCTAACTGTCCATTAAAAAAAAGGTAAGGGACTTCCCTAGTGCTCTAGTTGTTAGGATTTGGCACTTTGGTCACTGCAGCCTGGTTTCAATTCCTGCTCTGGGAACTGAGATCCCCTATCAAGCACTGTACATTATGGACAAAATAATAAATAAATAACAGAGAATTAACCTTTGCAAAATGAAACAACCCCACCCCAAAAGGGGATCTCAGTTATCTCATCAGGATTAAAATAGCAGCGTATATGCTTGCATATTTACCCAGGAGGACAGCTTAGATTATTAAGCAAAGATCAAAGATCTTTCAATAAAAAAAGAACTTTCAACGAACCTTAGTAGTTTAAGCCAACAGTATTACTATCATTTGAAATTCAAGTACATGCAACTCAGAAGTCATTACTCACCTCTTCCAGAGCACAAGCCTTTAGTACTTTTTCATATCGGTCTTTTTCATATTTCTTCCCAAATAAAATATTACTCCTCACGGTTCCGGGAAACAGCCAGGGCTGCTGAGGAACATACGCGATCCTCCCGCGCACGGTGACCTCCCCCTGACTCGGGGGCAGCTCCCCCAGCACCGCACTCAACAGTGACGACTGAAACAGACGCAAACACACCTGTGAGCAGGCAGCACCCAGGACAGAAAAAGCCCCGCAGCACAGCTTCCCTGCCCTGGGCGCTTGATAAACAATAGAACCTTTCATTCAGAGTAGGATAGAGTGGAGTCCTGGTAGTAGGGACAAAAAATTTGAAAATAACACTATTGGTAAATTTAAAGTAATGATTGAAAAGGAATACTAATAAAATACTCTAATAATCTCCACTCCTCAGGAGTTTCCCCCGAATGAAGTGCTATAGTCACCAAAGACTAATTAAGAATGTTTAACACTCCTAACTAGCAGAGAGCCCAGCAGGATGTATGTTTCAGGTATCTGGTGTTTAATGCAGTTGTTCCTGCATCTGAGGATCTTTTTTTTTTTTTTTTGACCACACCAGCAGCATGCGGAAGTTACCAGGCCAGAAACTGAACCTAGGCCACAGTTGCAGCCAGTGTCACAGCTGCAGCAACATGGGATCCTTAACCCCCTGCACCACAAGGAAACATCACTGAGTATCCTTTACTTGACAAGCACTTGTTCTTAAAAAGCTATGTGAGGAATATATCCAAAGATGATTATTTAAAAGAACTCTGGGAGTTTCTCCTGTGATGCAATGGGATGCAGCGATGTCTCTGGAGCGCTGGGTTCGATCCCCTGCCAACACAGTAAGTTAAGGATCCAGCATTGCCAAAGCTCTGGCATAGGTTGCAACTGTGGCTCAGATCTGATGCCTGGCCTGTTAACTACATATGCCTCAGGGCTGCCAAAAAAGTAAAAACAAAATTTTTTAAAAAGAACAAAGACAAAACAAAGAGAGAGAGAGAGAGAGAGAAAAGAAATCTGCTGGGCACTGTGTCCAAGGACCAAAGTCCATTCCGGAGGAACCGTCACCCTCGCATGGACACAGCCCATGCAACACAGGACACCAGTGCACGTGCACATCCTCCACATCTTCTACACACACAGGGGACGTGCCTGTGTCCACACCACCAGGGAACTCGCCACACAGGGCTGAAATAACCTGCCTGCGTCTCTGTGTCGCCCCGGAACCTGGCTGCCTCTGGAGGGCAGGGGGGCGGGGGCTCGCTCACGTCTGTGTCTCTGGCTCCAGCCCGTGGCTGCATGTTCACCACATGTGACTGACAGGCCAGGTCCACTCACAGGAGGAGATGCTCAAAGCTTCCCAAACAGCCTTGACAGCCTCCTAACTTCCTGGAGGGGCCACCGTGACAAAGAGAAGTCCCCATGTCTCAGTCTGTCCTGAATAGCTGTCACATAATCATTTCCTTCACTGGGACATGCAGATTCCCAACAAGCAGTTCCAGCTGTGCGACTAAAAGCACCAAGAAGGAAAACATAATAAGCATTTGTCCAGGTTTGTTTGGCCATGCAACCTTCTGGCAGAACTAATCTTCCATGGAACATGCTTAGAGAAACACTGTTCTAGATACACCCAGTTCAAACTGTGTCATACACAGCTTTGGATTCAGTTCTGAGAATTAGGGGTTGTGGCATTGCATCAAGCTGTCTGAAGGCATCATAACTTACCTTTCCTGCTCCTACAGGTCCGACCACAGCTAACAGTTCCCCAGGTCTGATAGTAAAGGAAAGGCCTTGGAGGGTTGGGGTTTCAGATGCCTATAAAAGAAAAGTTCACGAAAATGTGCCCATTTCAATAAAATAACACAAACTGCTTCAGAAAGTGGAGACAATAACATAATCGTCAATGACACGATAATGTAGCCCACATTTTCCTCCTTCCTGTGTGAAGATACTGTGTCCTGCAGGCCTTTTCATCCGATCACATCTCTCTAAGGGTTTGAAGCAGCTTAGCACCTTTAGGAAAGATCCTTCTCTTACCAGATTTCCACAGGGACACAGCCCTAGACACCCACAGAATTTAAGTAGTTGAAATGACAAGACACCTGCTTGAAGTACAAACTGCTTGATGCACACTAGCATATTAAATTAATGTACTTCAAAGACTATTCAGTGTGGGAGGTTGTTAATCATTTATAGAAATTTTCATTATGACCCCTTGATTTTAGACTAGAACTAGCTCAGTCTCCACAAGCGGGCAGCATAAGTACATGGCCTGCCTGGTCTTTTACTAATAAATAGTTTTAAATCTCTCCATTTTCATTTGATAAAGAATGAACCTCGGTCATGCCCAGCAAGCAAAGGAGCACTCTAGATGATAATGTCACTCTTGGTAAACTAACTCTTATAAATAATGGTCAAAGGACTAACATCACAAGAGCTCTAATTTAGCTCCAACATCAAAAAAATGGGAAATAAAGAAATTAACTATGATATTGTGGGTCAGAATGGTAAAGCTTCAATTTTATACATGTTACATGTGTCAACTGTCCTGAATAACCAGGGGCAATAAATTACTTCTACTGTGAAAAACAAACAAAAAACAAGAAGGTATGTGCAACGGCACCCAATCCAAGGAGAGGAAGGAGAAGAAAGTATTCATCATGCCATCACAGGTCATAGTCCTGAGAGACTGAAGGGTGAGTATAGGTCCTCACATAGCCTAATTGTGTTAAGAAAATTGTCAGTAACTGTTAATGCTTTTAAAAAAGTTAAATCAGCTATAACAGAAAAAAATAGAAATCATTACAAAAAATTATCAAATAAATAGTTATGGCTAATAATTCAACAAAAAAAAAGGGCAATTACATGTGATTAAGTAAAATGCTCAAAAGCACAGAGACTGGATAAACAAGTCTGAATAATCTTCAAAATGAAAAATTTATCTGGGAGTCCTTTTTGTGGTTCAGTGGTAACAAACCCAACTAGTATCCATGAGGACTCAATACCTGGCCTTGCTCAGTGGCTTAAGGATCTGGCGTCGCTGTGAGCTGTGGTGTAGGTCACAGACACAGTTTGGATCCCCCAAGTTGCTATGGCTGTGGTGTAGGCCAGCAGCTATAGCTCCCATTCGACCTCTAGCCTGGGAACTTCCATATGCCAGGCTACAGGCTGTGCTCCGGATGGAGGACTCTCTGGTGGAAGCACCACCTCCCTGAGTCCCTCCAGCTCTGGGGTGGGAGCAGCTTCCTGCCATTGCTAATCTCTAGGTTGCCTCATCCACCATCATTTTGTCCTTTTTGCTTTTTTTTTTCCTCTAATTCCCTGCATGGAATCCCCTCTCTAGTCGTGTGTATTCTCCTGACTAACCCACACTGATACAGGAGCATGCGCATAGAGGACCATGGGAGCTGGGGGCGGGGGAATGGGGGTTGGGGAGCCAGGGGGAGTGTTTCAGTTGTCAGTAAAGGGGCAGCACTGGGTCCATTGTTTTGCACTTTTTGTTTTTTTTCCTCTAATTCCATGCATGGAATCTCTCTCCTGTGGTGTGTGTTCTCCTGAAGAATCCACACTGATACAGGAGGATGTGCACAGAGGACCATGGGACTCAGGGGTGGGGGTGGGGGAGGGCTTCAGTTGTCAGTAAAGGGGCAGCACCGGGTGGGCAATAGTGACAACTACTTGAGAGCAGCCCCTGCTCTTTCTTCTGTTTGCCTGAACGTCACAAATAAACCAAGTGTTGGAAAATCACCAGTCCTACCTGTCGGCTTGCCACACAGGGCAACCCTTCACCTGGGAATCCCTGGGGCTGACCACGCCTCTTGCTGCCTCCTCCCTGCCCCTTGCTGCCACCAAAGTAGCTAGCATCACCCAGCAGCTTAGGAGGGGGGCCCCATCCTACCCCCTTGCAAAGATCCAGATCACAGCCTCACTCAGTGTGTGGCAGTAAGATGCTCTGAGAGCATCAAGGCAAAACTATGTGCACTGATTCTCCAAAGTCTCTATAATTATTTGTCTATAACAAATAATTACCTAGTTATCAGTTAACCCACTTTACACTGCAGCATTTTGTCTGTCCAATCCTGTAAATTCTAATGTTATAAACAGATATACTTTAAGTTTAAAAAGTGCTAATATTTTGAAAGCTCTCTTGAAAATCAGACAGAGAGCAACATGTCAAATGTCTCAGACTGATTTTATAATTAATCTCCATTAGTTGCAAACCTTATTCCTGATTTTGAGAATTTTTATAACATACTTTCAATAAATAAACAAGCCACAGTTTACGCCATGTGTAAATTTTAAAATTCTCCAATAAACCTGTGTCATCAGTTGTCCACCTTGGAATGGAGGACTTGTTACCTTGTCCCAAAAAGCAGTGAAATCATGCATGTGTACTATCGCTTCACCATCTGATGGCAGCTGAGGGTTGTGCTGTGATGTCTCCTCAAGTAACAGAAAGTTCTACAGAAAAAGGAAAGACAGATTGTTTAAACTACAGGAACAGAGCACAAACAAAAATAATTATTTTCGTAGAATTTGCTGTAAAAATCTTTATTCAGCCTATATATCATTTTGCCAACTGTACTTAATGTGTTGGTTCACTTCAACACATACTAAATAATATATAGAATAACATATACCATTATTACTGTATATAGTATATACAACCATATAATAAGTACATCTAGTATACTTAGAGTATATATGTGTGTGTGTGTGTGTGTGTGTGTGTGAACAAAATAAAGAGTTCCTGGCCACAAGGAAAGCTGTAATTTGGTCAGTACGTAAACTGGTTCCTCCTTTAAGGAGAAAATATGGCTCCAAACTCAAACACATTTAGAACCGGAACATGTTCATCGTTTAATTTTTGTGTTACTAACAACACACAAGGGAGTTGGTAGGAAATGATTCCATAAATATTCACTGAATCCCACCATGTGTCAAGCACATGACATGCTAGGAACACAGAGAGGAAAGCCATTCCCAGGCCTTCGGGAATCAGGTGTCACAGGACTAGCTGGGAGCACAAGACCTCCAGCAGAGACTCAGAAGGAAAATCCTGGTTCTGCCAATTTGGGGTCATGACCTTTACCCACTTAAGTACACTCTGCTCTGCTCCTCAAGGTGTTAAATTGACATCACTGCTTATCATTAACTACCACTTAAGTCATTGTTCTAAAAATGAAATGCTCTTGTTATGTTTCTATCTCTCAACAAACGCTTTACAAGCATCTTCTCACAATCACTGGTCTCTTCTCCTTGGTCAGTGCCCTCTCTCCTCTACAGCAGGAATGGCCCATCTTCTGCTTCTTGCTATTTTCACACCACTTAGCAGCTACTCAAGACAATGTAGCTGAATAAAACCAAGCCCTGGGAACCACTATACAGCTAACATAATCACATGCCTGAAAACTCTCTCTTACCCTGCAAATACTAGATATAATTCAACGGGGAAATCTGCAGTGGTAGAGAAACTGAATAAACAACTGAGACCACCCCCCACCCAAGAACTGTGAACTGAACGTGAGCATAGGCTGCTGGCTCTCCTCCAAATCTGCCCTTGATCTGTGGAAACATACCAGGATTTTTGCTGTCAAGTGACAGCCTGGAGGGAGAACCTCACCCTCCAGCCTCTCAAGCAGACAGATGCAGCCATGAAACTAATTCCAGGTCAGGGGAAAATGACAATGTCCAAGACTTATATCCACCCCAGGCCTGGGCCTTGGAGGCTGCCAGCTCGGTCAAGGCCCGATGCAGTGGAGTAACAAGAAAGAGTCTGGGTTCCTAGCACCATGGACGATCACACTAGCCACAGACTCGGTAGGGGTTGAACTGTATCCCCACCAAAAGATACACTGAAGTCCTAACCCCAGTTACCTCAAAAAGTGACTTTATTTGGAAATAGGGTTGTTGCAGATGTAATCAGTTAAGGTGAGATCACACTGGCATAGGGTGGGTCCCGAGTCCAATGTGAGTGGTGTCCTTATAAGAAGAGAGACACAGGGAGTTCCCATTGTGGCTCAGCAAGCTATGAAACCAACCAGTATTCATGAGGATGTGAGTTCGATCCCTGGCCTCACTCAGTGGGCTGAGGATCCTTCACTGCCATGAGCTGTGGTGTAGGTTGCAGATGCAGCTTGGATCTGGCATTGCTGTGGCTGCGGTGTTGGCCGGCAGCTACACCTGATTCAACCCCTAGCCTGGGAACCTCCATATGCCGCAGGTGGCCTTAAAACACACACACACACACACACACACACACACACAAATACAAGAAAAAGAAGAGAGATGTAGAGACAGACAAACAAGCAGAAAACGGCCACGTGATGATGGAGACAGAGGCTGGAGTGATGGCAGCTACAAGCCAAGGAACATCCAAGTTTGCCCACAACCATCAGAACTACTAGGAGAGGCACAGAAGATTCCCCCTCATAGGATTCAGAAGGACTGTGACCCTGCTGACACCTTGATGTTAGATATCTAGCTTCCAAGATGCTCAACAATAAATTTCTGTGGTTTTTAAGCCATGTGGTTTGTGGGACTTTGTTATGGTTTCCCCAGGAAACCTGCAGAGAGACTTACAAGGATTCTTGTGTGAGAGAAAAACCACCTGTGTAAGCGTTATAGACTTCAATTCCCCTTCAAGGAGATTAAAACTAAAATGCCCCTTCCCCTACCTGGACCAGCCTGGGTTGCTCACTCCCTGCTAGAGAAGGAATGTCACCCACTCCTCACCTGGCCACCATATAACCTGTTTCCCAAGCAAATAAGGTATCCTGCCCAAGGGCCAATCAGATCAAATACACCCCCTATACAGAGATTAAAACAACACTCAGCCCTTACACATGGCGCAGGGCAGTAGGGACAGGAAATTACTGGGCCTGGGGCAAGAGAACAGGAGTCTCCCAACAAGTCCATGATACACGGATATAAGGAAAGACCCAGTTGCAGCCAAGACCAGTCCCTACCCCAGGGCAGCCCTCTCTCTCTGAGGGAGTAAATGAAACATCCTATACACTGCTACCTGACCCCTGATTGCTTGGTTGCAGCCTCCATCCCTGTGCAGCAAGACTGCTGGGTCTCTCCTGGTGCTGCTGCAGCACCTCCAGCCTGAACAACCTCCTGCCAAATGGCCTGCCTCCATCCTTGTGCAACAAAGCCCACTGGCTCTATCCAGTGATTCTCAGCCTGCACAACCAAATCCTTGTTGTGCGTAGGCAAGGACAAAGGAGATAGAGCAGAGCAGATTAACATGGTAATTCTAGGACCCAGAGGCAAACTGAATCTCAACCAACACAGGGAGCAACTGAAGCAAGAATGTGTGGGTGTGTGAGAAAGAAAACATAAACAGTAATCTACTACACTAAACAAAATAACATCCTTCAGGTCTTTGACACCCTGGTCTATCATGCCACCAAGCTACAAATTTGATTTCAACCTTTCACTTCAAAAGAACAGGTAATAGCTGAACATGAAAACCTGCTTCTGTGCAAGAAAAAGACACTATGCCTGCGTTTCTCTCAAAGACCAGCTGGTGGGAGACATGTTCCTTCCTCCTCTATCCAGGCTTCCTGAGAACCTCAACCCCCTGCAAGGCTACTCCCACCTGCCCCATCCCATGTCCAGCAGGAGGCAGGACAGACAGCAGTCTGAGGACCCCTCTGGAAGCTGACAACCACTGCAGCCTGAGTTCTCTCCACACAGCCTCCCTCATCATCAGTCAGGTACCAGATCTCGCCTGCTATGCCACAGCTCACATCTCTCCCAATTCTCTTTTCCTCTTGAACCAACATAATTTCAGAATCTCACTGTTAATTGTTTCAAATACTGATACAAATTCTTTTGCTGGTTCCTTCCCCAGCCCTCACCACCAAAACTACCCCAACATACCCCCTCTCCTGATCTCTTTACAACACCTCTGAGAATGTCCACCAGGCTCAACACCCCCAGCGACCCATCAGCACCTAAGTCTACAGAACCCAAGTGGCCCCTGCCTAGATGCCCTGAGTACTGATCCCACCCATCCTTCCTGCCCATCTCAAATGCTAATCCTCCTGGGAATCAGCTCGGGATGTCCGCAGCTGGCACTGCCCTCCCTACTTCCAAATCCCCACAGGGGTGTGAAGTCCCACAGAGGGGAGAGACTACATCATTCACGCACTTACAGACACAGTCCCAACTCCAGCGAACACTGAACTTACACAGAGTCATTGTGCTTTATCGGCTAAAGGAAGGAACAGAATGTGTGGCTGGTTCAAATCAGCCCGACCATTGACTGCATGGCTACAGCTTTACATAGTTGGAGCTATCACAGCTAAAAGCAAAGGGTTATATGTGCATGTTATACATCCTGTCTACACAAAACCAAATTCCAGTTTCAGTTTAGGTCTGTTATCAAGACAAAAAATTCAATGCTCAGCATGTGTATAGAACAAAAATCCCCCCACTTTACAAAAAAAAAAAAAAGAAAGAAAGAAAGGAAAGAAAAGAAAGAGTACGTCCTAAGTAAGGAATTAAGTCTGTTGAGCACTTGTACACAAACAAGAGGTCTGAGTGGGGAAAGAAGTCACAATCCTCCAGGGGTTAGATGAGACCCCATCCAACATATGACTGGCTTGTAAAGGTGCCAGAAATGCTGGCTGCATTTTCCCCAGTACTCAGGCTAATGAAAACACTGAAAGTAAACTGCCATTACCCTCTTAAAGTGCAGACCCAGAACAGGTCATGCGGGAAAGTGCCAACATCAGAACTACAGCCAAAAACATTTCTGAGTGGCTGGTAGGGGGAAACCTGAGCAGCTCTGTGACCAGGAGAACATCAGAGACACATTTTGTGGGATTAAAAGTCGCTGATAAAAAAGTGAGGGTGGGAGTCACTGAAGACTTTCACTGCTTTGAAGTTAAGATAGGTTTTCCTTTCAATAGATTTTAGTCCTAACAAGGTCCTTTCATATTTGCTAAAGCCCATTCTGGCTTTGCGTGCTTCTTTCTACAACTAGGACAATGTTTCCAAAATGTGGATTATTTGCAGGTACAAAGGGGCACTTGTACACAGGTACCCTGAGCCTCAGCCAAGACCTAATCACTCAGAAAATCCAAGGTGTGGTCATTTAGTTTTGATAAGCACTCTAGGTAATTCTGATGAACAAGGGAAATAAAGGTTTTAAGGGTTGTAGAAACTACATGGGCTGAAAAGGGTCTATGATCTATATAGAAAAAAAAATATTTCAATGATTACTTCAAGCCACCATGAAGCAGTCTGCTGTGCTAACACCTACCCTGGCCCCCATTCTTCTTCTCAGCCATCTGTCCCATCTTTAGTGAAAATAAAGGACAGATCTCCTAATTCCTAGACCCCCTTCCGCCAGAAATTTTATGTACATAAGGGAAAACGTAAGGTTTTTGCTTAAATCAAAAAACGCTTTCTTCATCAGGACATAAGCAGCTTGACAAAGTCAGCCTCAGGAACATTTAAAAGTTTTCAGCAGGTCATAAATGTTACTGTACACATCTGCATGGGAAGGAATTTCAAGCCTCAGACAGTTCAGCGGCATTTAGAGGGAAAATAAATCAAAAACTCCTACTCAGATAATTGAGCACAACATCCTGAAAATCTTCTGAATGGATCCCTTTCAGCTTACACTCCTTGGTGCATCACATAATCCATCAGAGAGTCAGTTATCACTTTTTCCACTAAAACCATGTTTAACGGTTAGGCATCTGCCCAATCACAGACACGATAGAGCTGGATGGTTTGCTCAGAGGCATATCCCTGAGCACCTGCTCTCTGTGAGAAGTATGAAGATGAACAAGGCCCTGTATCTGCCCTTTAGATAAGTCCAGATTCAGGGAGGGAAAGAAATCCATAAACACGTAGCTTAGTGAGTTCAGAGTCACATTCAGGGGCTCAAAGGAAGAGATGGGGACTCAACAGGGTTTGAGGATTAATTTTACATCAACTTGGCTAAACCACAGCCCCACACTCACTATCACACACGTCGCAGTGAAAGTATTGTTCAGAAGAGATCAACATTTACATCCGTGGACTTGGAGTAAAGCAGCGTGGATCCTCCACAGCGTGGCTGGGCCTCGTCCAATGAGTCAGAGGCCTTAAGAGCAAAAAGACTGAGCAGCTCCAAGGAGGAGAATTCTGTCTCAAGATCACCTCCAGACTAGGTGCATTTTAGCTAAAGCATCATGGTTTTAATCTTCTTTTTCTTCACGAAGGCCAGCAAGACAGTCAGACTAATGTTGTTAACCAAGCAAGACTGAGAGTTTCTAATTATCTACAAGGCCCAGGAACCGAGCCCAGGAGCCAGGCCAACAGAGTGTGCATGAACACAGGCTGTGCAGGGCCAGCTTCTCTCTGTAAAGGCAGGTCCACCAAACCCAGTCAGGCTGGTCTGAGATTCACAGACAGACACACACAACAAGGGGACAATTCAGATCTATTCCCACTCTGGATAAGGTCCAGTCTCCGGGGACCCCCACCCTTTCCAGGGCCCAAAGTTCCAGAAATGCCTGACTCCACTCTGCCCCCTCCTCTGCATTTCTCTGGCTGCTGGTACAGGCTGAGCCACCCTGGGCCTCTGTGGGATCCCAGCTGTCTCCTATAACTGTTGTTTTAGTCAATCCAGTATTTATTTGATCTCCAACATGGGCCAGACATTGTGCAAAAGAACTGCCAGATAGAGTCTGCAGTCAGGGGGCTTAGAACACTCCTGGGAAGTTAGATCACCCATGTGACATGTGCTGGGCAGTGTAGCACTGGCTGTGCACAGAGATGGAAGCCCTAGATCAGCAGAAACACCAATGCTGGGAGGGGTCATGGGGCTGCGGGAGGGCTCAGCAGCATTTGCTTAAATCTAGGACAGAAGAGAGGGCAGCCCAGGGGGCCAGACTGAGGGAACAAAGACCCCAAAGTGGGGTTAAACATGGAAGGTCACAGAAACAACCCTCCAAGCCCCCCAACCAGAGTGGAGGGCCATGTACTGGGAAACAGAGCAGCCAGTGGAGCCTAGAGTTTAAAATTTTGATTCTGCAGGAAACAGGGAAACTTTGAAGGTCTGTCTTCAGGGTAAGAATAGACGATGAAAACCACACTTAAGGAGACAATCCTCATGCCAGAAGCTATGAAGAATGCAATGTAACCATGGTTAGGAAACCAGGCTTTGGGCAGAATCCTAGTTCTGTCATTTACAGGCTATGTGAGGACAGGTGAGCTGTTTCACCTGTTATGGGAACCTGTTTCCCGATCTGTGAAATGGGACACTAATGCTTATCTCATTCACCTGCTGTCAGGATTTAATGAGATGATCAGTAAAGGCTGCAAGAGCTCCTGGACCACATAGCAAGCCCTGGTGGTAGTGATGGAAGACAGAAGCTGCTGCAATAACAAAACAGCAAACAGCAGCACACTACATGTGTGAAGCCACCATCTGGACAGATTAGTGTCACTGAGAATGTCACCACAGTCCAAGTGCATTTCCAAATGTCCTCTTTCAAGAAGTGAAGGCCCTGAAAAAGGAAGTTTATTGAACAGCATGGAGCATCCCTTAACGGCGCTGCTAGAAGTCCCCATCAGAGAGAATGATGAATTCAGGGGACCAAAACTGACTTCGTCTGACTGATCTGTTTTATGAGTAGTAGTTTTTTTATAGTATAGAAAAAAAAAATCTCACCTTACATGAAAAGACCCCAAAATAATATATAATCAATATAATCATACCCAGAGCTATATGAGGTCACTAAAGATCTATTATTACCCCATCCATCACTGTGAAGAAGTAGGAACCAAACAAATTAGATTTATGATAAAGCCCAGAACTCAAGCTCATGCCCAGGCAGCTCACAGAGCCCATTTATCCTCATTTGAGACCTAATCATCAGCACAAAAGTACTTGAGCACCTGCAGGGAGCCAGGCCCTTGTCCTGAAGATGTAAATTATTTGTCCCCAGTATTTAGGGACAGTTAGGAAAAGAAGACAGTGGGGATGGTGGGAATCACACCTGTGAAAGGAAGAGGCAGCTGGAGAGGTTCAAGCAGAAAGGGAAAAGAGGACAGGGACGAGGAGGCAGATCCAAAAGGCGAGCTCAGCCCTCCACAAGCAAGGCAACCACAGAGCCAAGAACCCACTGTAGACACAAAACTAACGGAGGCTGAGCCCTTCCTCCTGCCCAGGAGCAGGGACCACTCAGCAAGCGCCTTCCTTACTGGCCCAGAGAGAGTCCTGCTCCCCCAGGACTTCGCCCTGTCGCTACCCAGTCATTCGCGTCAGCACAGACGATGGATCTGTTTGCTGCTCCTGCTCTGAACATTTTAATCGCCTGCCGTCATCACTGCTCACCAGAGTCCTGTGCCACTGCTACTGTTCCTCCTGCCCAGAAATGAGCAGGGACCTTACAGGACCTGTAACAACTCCACCTAAGACAACAGGGGAGGACACAGGACAATGTGGAACCACGACCAGCTCTGGCACTGAGAGAGTTAAATCTCACCTAACTAGACCAGTGACCCAAATAAAAGAAGCAATTTTATGTACAATCTACCTACAACTTAAAAAAACCTGTCACCAAACCTTGACTCTTTGGATGCTGACGACTGCCTCGGACACCTTCTCGACGGCCATGGGGAAATGGAGGGTGCCTGTCAACCGCAGAGCCTCGAACAGTGTCACCACCACAAACACTTGGCTGGCTGTGATCACGTTGCCAAGGACTTCACTGGTGATGAAGGTGACAAAAACCATGATTTTGCTCAGAGCAAAAAATGATGCCAAATTCAGTCCTCTAAGGTAGGAACTTCTCAGAATCTTGGAAACTTCCTTCCTGGAAAAGAGAGGAGGAAACAGGTTTTAAAGAAGCATCAACAGTCAAGTCATGAATTCCAAAGCCTTGTGGGGTGGGGGGGGCCTTTCGAGGGGATGGACACGGATTAAGAGAAACCACCCCCACAGCATGGAGACACTACACAGTGCACACCCGGGGGTCTGCCCGACACAAGGACCACACACCTCATCACCCCATCTTGCTTCCAAATAAAGGGAGGCTGAAGGTCACATTTTAAACATTCTGGGTCACTGAGACCGAGTTGGAACATTCATTCAGCAAGCACTGGGAACCACAAGTCCTATGCTGGCTCCTCGCTGATGACAGAGACACAGCCCAGCCCCTCCAGGAGCTCGTGAACTCGTGGAGGAAGAGAAGAGGCAACCCCAGCCTGGGAGACACCGAGACACTCAACAGAGGGAGCCAGCACAGCCCCAGAGAGCACAGAGCAGAGCCTGGAACCCGGAGCTGTGGAGTCAGGGCGAGTCGCACACGCGTGGAACCTGAGAAGACGAGCTGGAGTCGATCAGGTCTGGTGGAGGCCAGAGAAGAAGGAAGATGAGAGTGTGTTCCAGGCAGAGGACAGGGTACCTGGGAAGGTGCGAAGGTGAGAGGTGAAAGGGCACTGTGGAGAGGTACAAGCCCCTTGTGCTGGAGTATAAGCACTCATCAGACACTTACATGAAAGGTGGGGAAAATTCCACACATAAAGCAAAGCAAAAAGAACAGTATTTCATGGCTCTGGAATGAAGAATACTGATTGGCAAAATTTGGGCTGAAACAGGTATATCCAACATCTATAATCGCCCCCATTTGTGGTACATTAACTTAAATGACAGTTTTAGTTTAAACATCATCATCTTGCAGTTCTTGTTGTGCCTCCATGGTAATGACCCCCACTAGTATCCATGAGGATGCGGGTTCAATCCCTGGTCCCACTCAATGGGTTAAGGATCCAGCATTGCCCCAAACTACAGTGTAGTTTCAGATGTGTCTTGGATCTGGCGTTGCTGTGGCACAGGCAGGTAGCTTCAGTTCCAATTCCACCCTGGGCCTGGGAACTTCCATTTGCCCTGGGTGCAGCCCTAAATAAATAAATAAACAAACAAACAAACATCAATCTCAAACACTAACATCTTAGAACCATTGCTCATTTGGGATTTGCAGTACTAAGAAATATTTGGAATGTCATTTCTGCATAAGTGAGAAGCAGATAGATTTTTCCTTTAAGAAGAATGTACAAGGAAGAGGAGGTTAAAATAACGTCTCCACTATTCTATTAACCACACAGCCACATGTGGAGGGTGGTGAGGGGATGGATAGTATTTAAAATTCACGTTAATGTGAAAACTCGATTAAGATTTCTAAATTCATTCAGTAAAAATGGGGGGGGGGTACAAAAATATGGTGACATGTAGTAAAACTTACCTTCTCAATCTGGCAATAAGATCCATAATTGACTTTTCCCAAGTGTACATTTTTACTGTTCTGATGCCAGTTATAACTTCACTCATGGTCCTGATCCTGACATCTGTGTAAGCTGCAGTCTTACTCCTGAGGGGACAGACGTGAGGGGTGAGCCCTAGTGACCACAGCCCAACTTTCTGTAGCAGCAGCAGCAGGGGGCACAGGGAGGGACCAGGAATCACATGATTCCCTGCAGCCCTTTTGTGCTGATGACACAGGCAGGTCCTACTCAAAGTACAAATGGAGAAAGACTTCAATGAGCCAACCCTTCAGCCCAATTCAACAAGCACCTTGGAGAACTTGCAGGATCGGCTACGGAAGACCTGAAATGAGTCGGATACAAACCGTCTCCACAAGGAGGTCACAGTTGGGCAGGGAAGACAGAAAGGCATCTAACAGGAAGACAGGCTGTGCTGTCATAACAGAGGAGTGAAGAGTGGGGAGCAGAAAAGATGGGGCTGTTATTTCTAAAGGGAAAGGAGAGCAAGAATATCCTCAGAGACCCTTTAGCACTGGAACAGGCCCGCAAAGGATAAGGAACATCTCTCCACTGAAGAGATGGGAAAGGAAATCCCAAGAAGAGAAGAATAACACACAGAAATGCACCAAAACCACCACCACAACTCAATGTTCATCACCTGACACCCTGGACAATGACCCGGCTCTAACCCTCGAGGACCTGCTTCAGGACTAACTCATCACCATCAGCTCTTTCTTCATCATCAGACACTTTTCTATCCCATACGCTGCTGGGAATGGGGGGCTTTATCAAAGAGATCATTGAGACTGACCTTGCCCTTGAATACTGCTAATTTAATGGAGACACTGAATTAAAACAAGACATGGGAGTTCCAGCTATGGCTCAGTTGGTTACGAACCCACCTACTATCCATGAGGCTGCGGGTTCGACCCATGGCCTTCCTTAGTAGGTTAAGGATATGGCATTGCCATGAGCTGTGGTGTACGTCACAGATGCAGCTCCAATTTGACCTCTAGCCTGGAAACTTCCATATGCCACAGGTGTGGCCCTAAAAGAAAAAAAAATAAGAACTAGACTTCCCGCTGTGGTGCAGCAGGATCAGCAGCATCTTGGGAGCACTGGGACACACAATTGATCCCCGGCCCAGCACAGTGTATTAATCATCCAATTTACCACAGCTGCAGCTTAGGTCACAACTGCAGCTTAGATCTGATCCCTAGCCCAAGAATTCCATAGGCTGCAGGGTGGCCAAAGAAGAAAAAAAAGTAAAACAAACAACAAAAAATAAGTCACAAACATGCATACATGAAAATGATTCTAATACAAGCAAACAAAAATATATGCAGCTAGAAATGGGCCAGTAAGATTATTACTATTTTTAGCAATGTTTAAATAACTCTGACATGAGTAAATTCTGCTGTAGGACACTCTACTTATTCAGGTGGGATGCCAGGAGGAGCCACGACTGCCTTCGCTTTTCCCACTTCAAGTTCAGCCTTCAACTTAAGGCTGGAGCCTCCCTCCCCGGCTAAGCCTGAAGAGGATACAGCACACGCAAAGAAGAGAGCAGAGAAGGTATTTATCTTGTTTTTAAACAAATGCATTGAGCAAACTTTGAACGTTACCAACTACATGTCATCTGTTTTTTAACCCTGTGTTTCTCTTACCAGAGCAATGAAAACAACTTCCCGATGCAGCTTTGCAAAAGCAGGAGAAGAATTAGAACCGCCATCCCCGCAAGACATGATATTCCTACTTCCATCCAGAGCAGGGCGGTCACCACCACAGCCTGCAGAGGCCCCACCCACAGAAAGTGCAGGAACATCGTCACCTTAAAAGAAAAAGACGGAGCCCTCTTAGGACTATATCAAAACACAACCCGTAAGGACACAGTAGGGAAACTATCTGCTCTGAAGAGACAGACAGGAACCTAAATAGAAATGATCACAGCGGGTTTTCCACCTGCTAAAGCAGAAATCCAAGCCTCTGCCCCCGATGAAGCTGCTCCAGGTCAGCCCATAGCCCACAGTAGGGAGACCAAGAGCAGCAGCACTGGAAGCAAGATGCTGATTTTGTCTAAAGACCACAGATGAGCTCAGGGCTTCCCCAAACTCTCCTGCCCCCAAACTCAGCCCCCATCCCTCCACGACACACACAAAACCTATATTATGGTACCTACCACACTCCCCAATACTTGTGTGTTTACCTCCCTGACACACTGGGGCTTCTCCAGGGAAGAAACGGAATCTTACTCATCCCTGAGACTGAATAGGGGCTTTACGTGATGTTTGATGAATGAATAACTGAAAGAGAAGTGGTCTAGTGCAATACAGATCTGCCCAGCAGCTACCACGCCCTGGATAATGTGATCTATTCATAAGAAAGAGTGTGGGGACAGTCGTCAGCAGGCTGTGTCTGGCTGAGGACCCCCCCACCCCCAATCTGGCATGATTTCCTGAAGGCTCCCTGGGCAGCAGGCACTGAACAGGGCACAGGGGGAGGAACAATCCCTGCCCCCAGCCCACACCACCTGATCGAGGAGCAGACAGTCCCGCAGCAACAGCAGCACAATGTGCCGGGAAGGGCCCTCCAGGGGGACCCTCAGGGACAGTAACCTCACTGGGCAGGACCACGGCTGCCTGTTTATTACTAGGAAAACAAAGCTCTCACCTCCAGGACGACACGCAGTGTTACATCTAAGCTGTACACAAAAGAAATGAGTGGTGAATAAAAAGATCTCTTGTCTTAGGTCCCCTAAAGAATCCTGGCCAACACCCAACACTGGTGCCTGGTGTCCAATAAGCTAAACCCGTTAGAAGGACAGGAAATGGTACAGCTCACCTGGTCAAACCTGTTCACGTCATTGGACAGCAGATTGACTATCTGGCCGGTGCTGGTCTCCCTTGTGGCCGAGTTGCTCAGGCGAAGTGCCTGAAATGAGAGAAGGAAACAGAGAACTGGATTCCTATGGTGACACCAAGTCACTCTGAGGTCACAGCAAAAGGGAGCGTGTTTTCATGGGCTCTTCAGGGGTGTCAAGAGGAGCAGGATGACCCCGGACAGCAGGGCTTGGGCTTTTTTTTGGCTGTGCCCACAGCATGGGGAAGTGCTTGGCTCAGGGATCAAAGCCAAGCTGCTGCAGTGACACCACAAGATCCTTAACCCTCTGTGCCACAAGGGAACTCCCATCCATAGGCTCTTAAATGTGGTGGCAGCCACACCCTAGGGACAGTAAAGGGAGGAATAGGAGGTAGAAGTAAACCTTCTACCCCGATTGTTGATGACTTTGGACACACCCACATATAAAGGATACAGGTTTAGACTTAGGAGTCAACTAAAGTAAATCTGAGACACGGTTAAGTCAAGGATAATTTAGGAGGTGGAATTAACATCCACCCACTCCTGTGCATAAGAGAGAAACTGGAGCTCCAGCTGTGGTGCAACAGGATCAGCAGTGTCTCTACAGCACCAGGATGTGAGTGTGATTCCCTGCCTGGCACAGTGGGTTAAAGGATCTGGCAATGCCACAGCTGCCACATACATCACAACTGTGGTTCAGATCTGATCCCTGGCCTGGGAACCCCATATGCCTTGGGGCGGCCAAAAAACCTTAAAAATTCAAAAATAAAAGAGATAACTAACAAGGACCTACTGTAAACCACAGGGAAATCTACTCAATACTCTGTAATAACCTGTATAGAAAAAGAATCTGAAAAAGAATGGAGACATAAATAACTGATTCACTTTGCTGAGCACCTGGAACTAACACAACATTGTAAGTCAACTACACTCAAAATTTTTTAAAAATTCAAACACAAACACTACTTCTTTCGGGGGGACCTGTGTTCTTAATGCCAGTCTGTTGGCTTTACAGAAAACACAGCCTGTGCAGCACAATCTACTTACTTGGTTAAAAGTTCTAACAAAGCGCCCTAGAGATCTGAGGACCCTGAACAGACACCATGAGTTGTTTCAACAGATGTCAACTGGACCCGCTGATCCAAACAAAATGTCAAGTTCATAAAAATCTTATTTAGTCCTGAAGGTAACAGAAAAATCAACAACCAGGTAGGAATGTGCAATGATATAGTCATGATGGAAGAGAATATACAAGTTCTGCCAAAAAATGAACATAAAGTCAGCAGATAATACAGCAGTTCCACTTCTGGGGATGTACTCAAAAGGACTGAAAGCACAAACTTGAACATATTTTTTGTACACCCGTGTTGACAGCAGACAAAACATGGAAACAACTCAAATGTCCTCTGACCACATGAACGGATACTCAGAATGCTGTGTATACCGATCATGGAATATTATTCAGCCTTAACAAGGAATTAAATTCTGATACCTCCTACATCATGAATGAACCTTGAAGACATAGTGCTTACATGACATAAGCCAGACACAAAATGACAAACATTGTTTGATTCCACTTATATGAGGCACCAAGAGCAGCCAAATTCACAAGGAGAAGCAGCAGAATGGTGATGGCTCTGGGGGAGGGGACTGGGGGGTGAGTGTTTAATGGGCTCAGAGATTCAGTCTGGGAAGAAGAAAATGTTCTGGAGATGCACACGGTGACGGCTGGACCACAGCATGAATGCACCTAATGTCACTGAACAGCGCACTTAAGGAGTTAAGATGGTAAATGTCATGCTGTGTATATTTTAGCACAATAAAAAAAGTCAATGATCAAAAACCAAAAGTAATTTTATCAAAGCTGTGGAACAGTAAATAAATGACAAGTCATTTTTATATATGATACAGCCCTCAAAATCATTTCAAATTCAGCTGAAGACAGCACTGAAATGCTGAATGGGCCACTGTGGGAAGCTGGCAGATGTGCAGTCTTAGAGATCACCTTTAAAAGTGCCAAAGCCATACTATATGAGCCAGTGAAACAACACAAATCCATACCATAGAAATGACGGCAATAATATTTAAGACCATATGTCCAAGAATTCTTACTGTGGCATTATTTTCAAAGTAAAAAAACTAGAAATAATCTGTTAAAATCCATTGGTAACATCTTTACTAAGAAATATGTAGCTGTTTAAAAATGAGTTTATACGTTTTCATCTGGAAGACTGTTCATGATATATTGTTTAGTGAGGAAAATAAGTTACACATTTTTATATAATTGGTCAACCTATCTTATGTATTTATGTTTGTATAAATTTTTATAAACATGCAGCAAAGTGTGAAAAGATACAATTCCTAGATTGTTAACATCAGCTACCTGGGAGCTGAGGTTTTAACAAGAGTTTACTTTTTCTGTATCTATCTTCAGATGGTTTTACTGGTTACAGTTAGTCTATGTGTAACTTTTGTTAATTTTTAAAAAATTGCTTAATTTGTTTGTTTTAATAAATAGCATACATCTGAAAAAAAAAAAGTGCCCAAGCCAGAGTGCCTATTGCGGCTCAGAGGGTCATGAACCCAACATAGTATCCATGAGTATGTGGGTTCAATCCCTGGCCTTGCTCACTGGGTTAAGGATCCAGCATTGCCACGAGGGGCTGCACAAGTCATGGAATCGGCTCAGATCTGGTGTCACTGTGGCTATGGCCAGGCCCTGGGCTCACAGGGCCACAAAATGGATGAGTCTCTGCTCCAGGAGAGAAGAGGAGGAAACAGATGTCATTTGGCTGACAAGAATAATCCCAAGAAACAAAAGCTCTAGAAAAGTTCCAACTATGGGAAAGAAGTGAAATTTTCCATTTAAATTGTTTGGTTTTAGCTTTCAATAAGGATTTCACTTATTAATAAAAATTCCATGTAATTAAGGTGTGCAGTGTGATGTTTCATATAAATACACAATGGGAAAAGATTACTATAATAAAACCACCTAACACATCCATCAGCACACACTGTCATCCTCTTTTATGTGAGGGGAGAGCACTTGCCATCTACTTTCTCAGCAAATTTCAGGCATACAGTACAGTTAAACAGGATTTTTTTTTTAATAAAGATGAAAGCCCAGGGTAAAGACGTATCCAGCATCAAGTTATAGTGTTTCAATAAATGACATGGTGTATCTGTGTCAATTCCTTTATAAAGACATCTAAAATCCTAACTCCTTTTATACTAGTTAAGATCAGGGTACACTATGGAACGTTACAGCATTTCTCATTACAAAATCACTGAACACATCAGATCAGGTATCATTAAAAGTGTTACAATGCATACTCGAGAAAAAAGGAATACTGTATTAAGAAAATAACTTGACCATGCACAAAAATAAACTCAAAATGGCTTAAAAACTTAAACCTGAGACAAGACACCATCAAACACCTCAAAGACAACATAGGCAAAACATTCTCCGATATCAACCTTATAAATGTTTTCTCAGGTCAGTCTCCCAATACAACAGAAATAAAAGCAAAAATAAACCAATGGGACCTAATCAAACTGACAAGCTTTTGCACAGCAAAGGAAACCATAAAGACAACAAAAAGACAACTTACAGAATGGGAGAAAATAGTTTTGAATGATGCAACTGACAAGGGCTTAATCTCTACAATATACAAACAACATACACAACTCAATAGCAAAAAAGCCAACAACCCCAGTGAAATATGGGCAAAAGACCTGAATAGACATTTCTCCAAAGAAGATATACAGATGGCCAACAAGCACATGAAAAAATGCTCAACATCCCTGATTATTAAAGAAATGCAAATCAAATCTACTATGAGATACCACCTCACACCAGTCAGAATGGCCATCATTAATAAGACCACAAATAACAAATGCTGGAGAGGGTGTGGAGAAAAGGGAACCTTCCTGCAGTGTTGGTGGGAATGCGAATTCATACAACCACTGTGGAAAACAGTATAGAGGTACCTTAGAAAACTGTACACAGAACTACCATATGACACAGAAACCCCACTCTTAGGCATATATCTGGACAAAACGTTCCTTGAAAAAGACACATGCACCCACATGTTCATTGCAGCATTATTCACAATAGCCAAGACATGGAAAAACCATGTTCATCGCAGATGAGTGGATTAAGAAGATGTGGTGTATATACACAACTGAATACTACTCAGCCATAAAAAAGAACAAAATAATGCCATTTGCAGCAACAGGGATGGAACTAGACACTCTCAGACTGAGTGAAATAAGTCAGAAAGGGAAAGACAAGTACCATAGGATACCACTTATATCTGGAATCTAATATCCAGCACAAATGAACCTCTCCACAGAAAAGAAAATCATGGTCATGGAGAACAGACCTGTGGTTGCCAAGGGGGGAGGGAGTGGGATGGACTGAAATCTGGGGGCTCATAGATGCAAACTATGGCCTTTGGATTCGATAAGCAATGAGATCCTATTGTGTAGCACTGGGAACTATATCTAGTCACTGATGATGAAGCATGATAATGTGAGAAAAAGAAGGTAAACATGTATGTGTGACTGGGTCACCTTGCTGTAGAGTAGAAAATCAATAGAACAGTGTAAACCAGCTATAATGGAAAAAATAAAAATCATTATTAAAAAAAGAAAATAACTTGGATGAATAGCAACAAATTCTCTCCAAAATTACTAAAAACAATGCAAAATTTCAAGTTTTATCCCAAACAACTATTTTTCAATACTACTAAAAGCATTTCATAGCTATAGAATATAGTGAGGGAGTCTGTATCTGGCATAGATCTCATTTACATTATTCTTTAGTTAATGCAATTATGTTGAAGAGGCAGTTATGTTAAATGTCATTTAAAGATAGAATCATACCCTTCCCCAAAACATTCTTCCCTTCTAGATTTCATTTTATACATTCAATCACTGACAATCACGGTGTTTTTTTTGTTTTTTTTTTTGTTTTTTTTTTGGTCTTTTTGCCATTTCTTGGGCCGCTCCTGCAGCATATGGAGGTTCCCAGGCCAGGGGTTGAATCGGAGATGTAGCCACCGGCCTACTGCCAGAGCCACAGCAACTCGGGATCCAGCTGCCTCTGCAACCTACACCACAGCTCACAGCAACGCCAGATCCTTAACCCACTGAGCAAGGCCAAGGATCGGAACCCGCAACCTCATGGTTCTTAGTCAGATTCGTTAACTACTGCGCCATGACGGGAACTCCGACATTCACTTTTAAATACAAGTTTCATGTAAACAAAGGTTTTAATGAACACCAAAAACAAAATTTCCATAAACACCACTATCAAATTTAGGCATGAAAACACTGAAAATCAATTTGATAGTTTTATTTCTTTTCCTTCTTTTTTCTTTTTACAGCCACACCTACAGCATATAGAGATCAAATAAGAGCTGCAGCTTCAGCCTACACCATAGCCCCGGAAATACCAGATCCAGCTGCATCTGCAACCTACGTCGAAGCTTGCAACAATGCCAGATACTTAATCCACTGAGCAGGACCAGGGATTGGACCAGCCTCATGGATACTAATCAGGTTCTTAACCCACTGAGCTACTATAGGCACTCCAACGTCATACATTTAATACTTACTTTTAAATTATATTTTGTTACAAATTCAGTGGGTATCATGCAACGATGTGTGGCTAAAAGCTATCAAAGGCAGCCCTGACCTGATCTCAATACAAAACGTCATTATTTGCTGGTAAAATTAGGTTAAACAATAACAAAATTGGCTTAAGGCAAATAGCAACCTTCTGTAGTAACAGGTAAATGATCCCAGTTACAATTTTTTTTTTTTTTTTTTTAGTCTTTTTGTCTCTTTTAGGGCCACACCCACAGCATATGGAAGTTCCCAGGCTTGAGGTCCAATCACAGCTGTAGCCACTGGCCTACGCCAGAGGCACAGCAACACCAGATCCGAGCTGCAACCTACACCATAACTCACGGCAACACCAGATCCTTCAACCACTGAGCGGGGCCAGGGATTGAACCTGTGTCCTCATGAATGCTAGTCAGGTTCACTGACTGTTGAGCCATGACAGGAACTCCCAAAAATGTTAATTTACAGAGAACTTTCCCAAAATGCTTGTGATGCTTCAGGGGAGGTTCACGCTTTAGTGACAATGACACTTACCTTGCGGTAAATCATGTGGCACACGGCTACCCTCAGCCTCATCCCCACACGCTGAATGTGATAGAAGTACAAGTGGTGCAGAAAGGCCCAGGTGAGCACGCAGACGCTCAGCCCTGCGGCGTAGGCCAAGGCTTCACGGAAGGCGGCAGAATCACTGGGATCGTAGTATTCCAAATAACTAATAATTTTCCCCAAAAGTACAGGATGAACTATTCTGGTGCCTTCCTGAAAGAAAAAAGTCATATTGAGAAATTCAAGGCATACTGGTTTTTCTTAACACAAGCTGTACTTTTATCATTAGCATGTTCAAAAGGCATTTTGACAAAACGCTACATTCATAGCTAATCTAGGGAAAAAACTATGCAGATCTGCTATCTTCTAGGAGACAAGCAGAAGGCAGTTTTAACCTCAAACCAATTGTTTACATTCAAAGACGATGAAGCCTTAGTACACTGTGCTCAGTACACTGGGGATGCTCAATAAATACCATAACCAGTGCTTTAGAACACACTTGACAAAATACCAAGTGAGTCTTGGCCTAAGATGAAGACGGAAAAAGGCGGCAGAAGAAAGGTGAAAAATTTGCTTTCATATGAAGGAGCCCAGCTGGCAGTCTGTCCCTGTCCCCTGTGCTCTCAAGGCCCCAGCCCAACAGGAAGTCCAGGTGGCTCATGTAAAGAAGTCATCGCCTCGTGCTTTAAGAGCCTTTATGAACTGAGACTTTGGCACAAACACAGATCCAATTCTACCCTACCTGAGGTTCACGTGTCAGTAGATCGAGAATGGAGCCCAGATTTTGGTGGTGAATCACAAAGAAACCAGGCTTGGGAGGCTCCCAGGCTCTCAGTTCTGGAGGGCTGGGTTGGGGGGGTTATGTCTTTACCTCCTAGAAGCTGGGATGTTCCCTGGAATCAAAAGTTAAACATGGCGAGAGTTTCCATCGTGGCTCAGTGGTTAACGAATCTGACTAGGAACCATGAGGTTGTGGGTTCGATCCCTGGCCTAGCTCAGTGGGTTAAGTATCCGGCATTGCCGTGAGCTGTTGTGTGGGTCGCAGACGCGGCTCGGATCCTGCGTTGCTGTGGCTCTGGTGTAGGCCAGTGGCTATAGCTCCAATTGGACCCCTAGCCTGGGAACCTCCATGTGCCACAGGAACGGCTTAAGAAAAGGCAAAAAGGCAAAAAAAAAAGTTAAACATGCCATAGGCCAAGCTGAAAAATAATGTCTTCCATGGCTCTCCATCCAACATACGCTGCAGGTGCTGGTTTGGGAGAAATGCTAGCTGTCATCTATCCCCCAAGAAAAAATTCAAATCCTAAGCCAATGATATGAGAGGCACTGCGGCTATGACCTGAGTAAGACTCGGGGAAAGCAATTTTCTGGCCCGAAGTGAAAGGCAAAGGAACAGCAAGACTTACCCACCCTGCGAAACAGCCACTCCACCCACTGCCTACTTCCTCCCTCTAATTACCCCGTGTGAGGTCCCTTGTCCCCCATCAAGGACCCAGAGATTATCAGAGAAAGACAAATATATGACATCGCTAATATGCAGAATCAAAAAAAAAAAGAAAAAGAAAAAGAAATGAATTTATTTCCAAAACAGAGACTCAGAAACATAGAAAACAAACAACCAATGGTTACCAAAAGGAAAGGAGAGTGGGGAGAAGGGTAAATTAGGAGGTTGCGATTAACAGATACAGACGATTATACATATAATAGACAACAAACAAGGACCTACTGTATAGCTCAGTAATGACCTATAAGGGAAAGGAACCTAAAAAAGAGTATAGAAATATGTGCGCTGTGACATAAACCTGTAACTATGACAACACTGTAAATCAATTATACTTCAATAGAAATTTGTTAAATCAATTATACTTCAATAGAAATTTCTTAAAAAGCGAAAGATAGAATTCATGGAAAACTGGCCTAGGCATCAGAACATTTTGCTTCAGAAACCAGATCAGCCATCGGATGATGATGACTCCAAGCCCATCACAAGCCCTCGTGCGCCTCCAGGTCCTTATCCATGGAAATACCTGCCTTCTTTACTTCGAGGGAATCCTGAGAAAACTAAATGATATGTAACAGCATAAAAACCAGCAAACTAAATGATATGAAACCAGCATAAAAACAAGTGCAAGCTATGATCACTTTACTACACAGAAGTCCTGGGAAGAAAGCTACTCGATTCTTAAAGGCAGAAGCTTGGAAAACTCATTTGCTGCTGAGAGGTGATCATGGAGAACATGACCTCTTGAGAAACCTCATTCATAAAAGCCAGCTTTTCCAGACAGTAAGTAACCGTTTCACTTCTAAGCATATTCTTAAAATTCCTGACCATTATGGAGCTCCCTTGAGGTGCAGTGCGTTAAAGATGCAGCATTGTCACTGCAGCGGGATCCGCTGGCCTGCAATCTTCCACATGTCGTGGGTGAAGCCAAAAACAAAAAAAAACTAACCATTCTGAGTGCAATCTTGAAAAATGAGTCACCTATTTCCTGACTCCTTAAAATGGATTGAGGGGATGGGGGAACAAGTGAAATAAGTGAAGGAGATTAAGAGGTATAAACTTCCAATCATAAAATAAATAAGTCACGTGGCTATAATACACAGCATAGGAAATAGAGTCAATAATATTGGAATAGCTTTGTGTGGTAACAGATGGTAACTATATTTATGATAGTCAAAATTCTCTAATGTATAAAAATATTGAATCACTATGTTTGTACATCTGAAATGCAAGTCAATTGTAATTCAATTTTTAAAAAATTTTGATTCCACAATTAAAACTTACATAAAGCTTTAAAAAAAGATAAGGAAAAGGGATTGGAAAGCATTGCCCCCATTATGACTCAGTCACTGTGGACACCACTCACATCTAGTGGCTAATGCTATGTGCTCAGGAACCAGCAGGTGTACACAGCAGGTCTGCTCTGCAGGGCCCCTGTCGCCTTTGCTCAGTGCTCCCTCACCCCTCCCTTGCTGCGTGGTCCTCAGGGGCTGCTCCGGGCCCACAGTGTCTCTGCCACCAGCAGCCACTCCTCAGCCTCCTGGGCAGAGGGGAGTGAGGGACACTTGGAAGAAAGGGTTGGGGAATAAATGCAAAGCCCAGGGCAGCTCTTGGGGAACCAGCCCTGAATCGAGGCACAAAGCTCCCTGTAGACTCAGAGGGTCTGCTTCCTTCCTGTCCATCAGCTGAGCTCCAGAGGGAAGATTTCCACAAACACGTGCCTTCCTACAGCCTCCACCTGGACCAGAGACAATCAGCAAGCGTGGCCTTGGACAAAGGCCAAGTGGCCAGACAAGCCTGGGCCATTTCTAAAGGTCACAGGAATAGGACACAACCCTGGTCACTCCTCCCCAATCAGGGGAAGGGACTGGGGGAACCCACACTGGCTCTGTGAGGTCACCCCACTTCCACACCAGCAGCTTCAGAGAGAAGGCCCCAGATGATGTGGGGAGGTGACCTGTGTGTCTCTGGCCCATGAAGCAGCTGAAGGCTCCTCCTCGCCACCCTGAGGGCCCTGGGCAGGCAGAGACCTGTCCTCCAAACTGCAGTCCCTGTGGAGGTGCACACAGGGGCCGGGCCTGCCGAGAGCTCGCTGGTTGATCTGTTCTCTTCAGGGGTGGCCTCCAGGAGCTCCAGATTCAACATCAGCCTGGTACTCGCTTCTCTGAGCGTTACTGTCATCCTCAATTCTCATAGAACAGAGGTTTTCATATTTCAAAATCCTGACACTAAAAGCCTGGTCCTCAACTGGCATCACCTTCCCCTTCCCGTGGGCACTGCCAGTAGTGCTGGGGGAGGCCCCGCCTGTGCTGTCAGTGGTCACAGCACACTGCCTGGGAGTCATCGACAACATTGGCCTCAACAGCCAGAACAAGCAAGCACCCTCCTGGGAGAAAGGTCAGCTTCACGTCACACTAATTTATCTGCTCCCAACCCAGGAACTGCCTGGTCCCACCCAGCTGTCACCCTAAGACCTCAGGCCTGGGGCACATGGGAAAGTGGATTCAGACAACATGACAGGAATACTGTCCACACCCCAGGGGATGACCTGGGGTTCTCATTCCTGATGAGCAAATGCACCCCCAGATTCACAGAGACACCTCTCAGCAAGCACCCACGTGCTCTCACTCAATAACAACAGAGAGGACTCGGCCTGTGCCCAGATCATCAATGTCCCAACACGGTCACCACTCCAGACCCGCTGCCCTCCCACGGGTCCATCTCAACGAGCTGGTGTGTAACGGTGTCACAAGTGTGTGAATGGACGTGTAGACATAGCTCACCAGGGCCGCCACAGCTCACCCATGTGGGGATGGTAAGGAGGGAAGGTGGCTTCTTCCTAAAGGCTCCTGACCCCTGTGAACCCAGCACGATGCTGCTGCCAGTCTCACACCCTTGGCACTTCCAGCTCCCAGAGGACGTGGCACCTGGACTCCACCCTCATTTATCATCCCCAATCTGAGCCCCTGCTCCCAGGAGTTCTCAGCACCCTGTTTATTTCCTTGAGGCCAATTCAGGGTGCAGGTGTTTGAGACCCTGGAGACGAAGCTCTCAGGACAAGCCTCCCTGACTCTGGACAAGCCATCAGTCCTTAGATGGTCAGGCTCATCTGTCCTTTATGCTTCGTGTGACCACAGGCACACATGTAACCACGTGTACTCAGTGTCCTCTCTTCTAGAGTGGGGGTAACGTAACACCAAGGATTTCATGGACTAAGCCAAAGAAACAGAAGTGACAGTCCATGGAAAGTGCTCATAACAGTTGGTGACTACTTAAAATTGTTATTACTAAACTGCTAACAGTCCTGCTGCCACCGCAAATACCACTGCTACTGAGATGAACCTACATTACCACAAGTACTGTTAGTATTACTAGGGAGTATGAGCAGCTGATACTGCTAAAAGTACTACTAGTACTGTAGAGATGAGCCCTTGTTACTACTAAAGTACTGCTAGGACTCCTACTGAGATGAGCCCTCAGCTCCTCCACTCCCCACCTTCCTGCCATGACCACCCAACAACCACCCTCTGAAAAAGGGGCCAGCGCTCTACCAGTGGCCACCTTGTGCAGCCCCGGGCCTGGCCTTCCTGGACCCCAGCAGTGAGTATCACTGGGCTGGACAACTGTGGGATCAACACTCCCCCCTGCCCTTTACACAGCACTGCGGTACCTGGGTGCTCTGTGTCCTCTCAAAGGTGACACTCCGCCCCTGCACCTGTCCCCACCCTCTGGCACATGGTCAGCCCACCTTTGTCATCAGTGAGAACTCGGACTCCTGGCACCATCAGTCACCTGGGAGCTGACAGAGTCTCTGGTTTCTTCAGTGTGGGGGCAGGTTCACCTACCTGGCCACCCTCTGTCCACAGGGCCCTTCAGGACAACAAGAGCCACATCCCCCACCTACAAACCCCCTGCCCACCCTCATCAGTCCAACAAAATGTACTGATGACAACTCACTACCTTCTCCAGCTAAAAAGCCCTTTCCTGGCAGCTGCCCCTCTGTCCCATTTGCTGTCACACCCACAGGCTGCCCATGTCCCTGAGGCAGCACAAAGGTACCACAGAGAGCATGAGCCACCAGGAGGAGGTGCAGCAGACACCCCGCAGCCACAGCCCACAACAGCCCGGCTGACTGGCACTGTGCCCCTGGGGGGGAATGTTCTCACTGGGGACCTTGACCCAGACCCTTCAGGGTCACAGTGGTCACAGACCTCTCAGCTTCAGGCTTTGGTCTCCCTCTAGACACCCCCTTCTGCACACTCTGCAAACACCAGGCTGCCAAGCCTCCCCCTTCAACCAGCAACACTGCTGACAACCAGGGACAGAAACCAGAATGGGTGGGACACAGAATTCAGGGTGAAGCTGGAGCTCCCCCCACAGGGATCTGGGCCTTGGAGTACCCGGTCCATGGGGAAGGGGGTGCTCCTGGGAGCTCTGGGCAGCTTCAGCCCAGATCCAGGGACCCAGTTCTGCTCCCCTGGAAGGACAGAGGTGACGCCCCTTCTTAGGAAAGCGTTTATCAGTTATGACCTGGTGAAGTTAATTACTTCTGAACACCAATAAAATGTCGTTATTCTGAACTCTGGTCCAAGTTTACTTCCCCCAAACCACAGGGCACATATTCCTTGAGGTTGAGGATCTTGTTTCGGTCAAGGATCACTCTTAGCATTTACACAATTTATTGAGCACCAACAGTGTCTTAACATGGTATCAAATGGCCTTTCCTTTCAGTGCCATCCTTCCATGACACTGTGTTTTAATAAGGTAAAGATAAACAGCAATCCCCAGGAGGTCCAGGCCTTTAAGCATCTGTCCATTCTAAACATAAACACAACCACTGAGCTCCATCATCATCCCTAGACAAGACTTATCCTCAGACCTTCAACTGCTGGCCTCTCTCCCCTCCACCCCGTCCATCTCAGGACTGAGCCACATACACTGAAAAGCAATGCACCATATGTAAAAGACTTTACCTCAAGAAACGTAAAAATTCCCAAAACTAAATAGGGTTTCCAGTAACACTTGATGATGGCTTTCGTTAAAGAAGGCTCCCGGGCGTCTTTCTCAGCTCTCGAAACTTCTTGATCCCAGCACCTGCGAGGAGACACAAAGCACAGTAAAGGACAGCCTGCCCGCCACAGGGAGCACGGGGGAGGGGCAGCGTGGAGACAAGCCTCTACTGCAGGGCCCTCTGTGACTGTCCCCGAGGGGCTGGCTAATGGCTTGCAGGCTCCTGAAGGCAGAGCGATGCAGACCCTGAAGCACCAGAACAACAGGCTTTGAGGGAAAGAGGCCCAGTCTCAGGATACACGTGCCTGCCAAGCTCTGCTGGACTCACAGCACAGGAGCAGCCCAGGAGGGCAGCCAAGCTCCTCCAGGGACACCCCCTCAGGGACAGAGCCCGGCATCCAGGGCCTTGGCTGAGGGCCCCTCCTCTTCCACAAGCTCCCAAGGACACACACAGGGTCTCCAGCCTCCAGAGTCAGCTCAGCCCGGGCTTCGCCTGAGGGGCGGGGGCGAGCATGCAGGGTCCGGGGAAGGGGGCTCCAGGAGAGCCCACTCCCACAACCAGCCACACGGAGACCTGCTCCCGCTTCCTCCTCTGCGCCTGCTGCCTGCTGCTCACCCTTGCAGCTCTTCTCCAAGGTGCGCAGAGCGATCTTCTGGAAGCACCGAGTACATGTCATCTTCCTCTAACCTCCGCTTGTAGCCAACTCGCAACAGGGGGGTTAGCCAGCTGTTAAAATGGAGAGAAAAGGAGAAAGACATGCATCCAAACCAGGCATCTCTGTCTAATTAGAATCCTACATTCATGGGCTTTGCCTTAAAATGGTCTAAGAGTTTCTTCTGTGGCACAGCGGGTTAAAGATCCAGTGTTTTCTCTGGAAGGTTCAGGTTCGATCCTTGGCCTAGCGCAATGGGTTAAGGATCTGGCATTTCCACAGCTGTGGTGTAGGTCACAGCTGAGTCTCTGACTAGATGCCTGGCCTGGGAAGGGCAGGTGAGGCCAAGAAAAACAAGAAGGTCCACATTTTAAATATACAGAGATATGGGAGGGAAATTAGTTATTTACTTACACACACACACACACACACACGCACGCACGCACGCACACACACAGAGTCCCTAGCTCTATAGGCTGAAAGGCCCTAAAAGAGAGAGAATTCCAGACCCCAGATCTTCGGGTTTTGTTTTTTTAACATAATTTTTCTGCTTTGTATTGAGAACTTTTAGGAAGTACTCTCTTAGCAGCTTTCATGTGTGCGACACAGCGTGATTAACCACAGTCACCACACTGGACACCACATCCCATGACTTGCTTATTTTATACCTGGAATCTGCGCCTTTGGGCACCTTTCACCCACTCCTTGGTTTTTTAACATCCTTCCTAAGATGAAGCAAGGCTCCTGAAGAAATGGCTGGTTCCAAGGCCTGTGTAAGCACCTGATAATTAGCTTCTTTGACTTTAATGTAAGTGCCTGACATTAGGCTTTGGAGACACGCGCTTCAAAGACATCCATCTCCATGGACACATGCCAGCCTCACAACTAGATAAAGACAAAAGGCCACCCCACCCATGAAGTTCCCAGTTTTCTTTTCTTTTTTCTTTTCTTTTCTTTTTTCTTTTCTTTTCTTTCCTTCCTTCCTTCCTTCCTTCTTTCTTTCTTTCCTTATTTTTTGCTATTTTTTTTTTAGGGCCTCAGGTGCAGCATATGGAAATTTCCTGGCTAGAGGTCAAATTCGAACTATAGCTGCCAGCCTACGCCATATGGGATGTGAACCGTGTCTGCAACCTCACTACAGCTCATGGCAACACCAGATCCTTAATCCACTGAGCAAGTGCAGGGATTGAACCCATGTTCTCATGGATCCTAGTTGGGTTTGTTTCCACTGAGCCATGACAGGAACTCTGAAGTTCCCATTTTTAGAAATCTCTGGTGGACCTGATAACCGATCATCTCACTGACTGCTTGCTTCTCCTTTCCTGCACCTTAATTCCTGCTCTTATATTTTAAATTCACCGGCAGAAAGTGAACCCAGAAATGCTAGGCATCCTGCCCTTGACCCCAAAACGGCAGGACACCAAGCCCACACTTACTCACACATACTCTCTCTACCCAGGTGTGCCTTGAACCCTCCAGGACATGTGAGTGATAAACCTTGAACTCTGAACATTTCAAAGTTCCCTGATGGTTGTTGCTGAAACACATCTCACAATCATAAGAGCCACTAGGGCCGGTCAGCCACAACACTGGCTCCAAAAGGGCCTTGTCTGTGGGGGCTGCCAGAACCAGTACACGCCCAGGTGAGCAGCGCCCCAGGCATGCCCACCCACAGCATCGCTATCAACAGACCAAGACCCACAGGCAGAGAAGGTCCATGATGGGCCTGGGACCTCTTGCACCATCAAGTGAGGAAGCGCTCAGGAATTGTGAGGATGTGTAGAAAGACAGAGAAGCCAGCTTGAATGGCTCTCACTACCCAAACCTGGGATACTGTCAGCATCATGACAAATACGTGGCAATGAATGACAACCCATTAAATAATGAAAGACTCCAGGAGTCCTTACTGCTATGTTGACAGGAGAGAAAGGAAAGCTCTAACAAACAAACAAACATAAAAGGAACCACAGAGTTAGAAATTTATCAACAGAAGTTAAAACTAGTGGAACACGATATTTACATAATCGCAAATTATCTCTCTGCAAATTATTTATTAACTTTATTTTTTTTTTTTTTTTTTTTTTTTTTTTTGTCTTTTTTTTGTTGTTGTTGTTGTTGTTGCTATTTCTTGGGCCGCTCCCGCGGCACATGGAGGTTCCCAGGCTAGGGGTTGAATCGGAGCTGTAGCCACCGGCCTACGCCAGAGCCACAGCAACGCAGGATCCGAACCGAGTCTGCGACCTACACCACAGCTCACGGCAACGCCGGATCCTTAACCCACTGAGCAAGGGCAGGGACCGAACCCGCAACCTCATGGTTCCTAGTCGGATTCGTTAACCACTGCGCCACAACGGGAACTCCTATTTATTAACTTTAAAAGGAAAAACACAGTAACTGTAAAGAGGATTCCCCAAGACCCTATTCACATCCATTGTGCATTATTCAAATGATAATAATTAACATGCAGAGATAGCCCAAAGATTAACACTATTTAACTGATTTGGGCAGAGTTAGAAAATTTCCAAAGCCGGACAATAATAACCCATAAGGCAGAGACCACATTTCTCTTATTTATTGCATTATTCTGGGGACAATATGGGCAGAGGAGATGCCCAAGAATTATCTGTTGAATAAATGAGTGTCTACAAATTATCAAAGAAGAAATGAGAGACTGAACTTCAGATTTTTCAAACCCTCAACACCTGGCACCTCTAAAGAACCCCAGTCCATGGAGTTCCCACTGTGGCTCAGTGGTAACGAGCCCAACCACTTTCATGAGGACTCGGGTTCGACACCCCCATCTCGCTCAGTGGGTTAAAGGATCTGGCATTGCCATGAGCTGCGGTGTAGGTCACAGACACAGCTCGGATCCTGCATTGCTGTGCCTGTGGTGTAGGCCGAGTCACAGCTACGATTCAACACCTAGGCTGGGAACTTCCATATGCTATGGGTACAGCTCTAAAAAGACAAACAAACAAACAAACAAACAAAAAAACTGTCTAGGAGCCAGAAAACTGGACTCTACTAGCAGCAGTGGTTCTGAGGATCCAGGGCCTCAAATGTGGCCCTTCCCCTTCTCCACCCCAGTTCAGCATTTCCATGACCAGTATCTCTAGGTCTCAATTTCCTTCTAAAACAAAAGTATACATCTGTGAGCTTTACCACTAAATAGGCAAGAAATATACCGGCCCATTAATCCTACGGTCACAGCCCCCTACCTTATCACCACACATCTTCCCAAAACTTCTTCCCACACTACAACCATTCCGCATGATAACTGCCCTAATTCCTTAATTGACACATCTGCACACAATTCAGTAACACAGAATAAAGCAAGGAATCACAAGGAAAATATTACTCGTGCTGGCCAACTCCCAGGGTTTTGAAGGGATTAAATCAGTACTGGTTGTAACTAACAAGGAAGGGACCTCACCACCAGCAGGTGACAACCTGCCTACTTAGCACACAGCATGCATGGCCACCACTAGGTACAGGACTCAATCCTGACCAAGACCCCTCCGAGCCCCTGAGTATCTGATGGGACTCGCCCCTGAATGGGGGGCCAATCAAATGCTTTCTCCCAAACTATGAAGTTCCATCCCCCAGGTGGGATGACAGAGCTCTGGCTTCCAGGCTCCAGGGGTCCCTCCTGAGAGTAAAGAACATGAGTGCCTAACCCAGCAAGCCTCCCACGCTGCTCGTTGGGATTCCTAAAACCACAAACCATAGGAAAGAAACTACATTACCTGAATCAAAGAACTGTTCTGGATGCTGAATTCAGTGCATGTGAACATGCAATTCACATTTTCTTAGTTAAAAAGACACCTAGGAGTGTCCACTGTGGCAAAGCGGAAACGAATCTGACTAGGAACCATGAGGTTGTGATCCCCGGCCTTGCTCAGTGGGTTAAGAATCTGGCACTGCCATGAGCTGTGGTGTAGGTCACAGACGCAGCTCAGATCTGGAGTTGCTGTGGCTGTGGTGTAGGTCAGCAGCTATAGCTCTGATTCGACCCCTAGAATGGGAACCTCCATATGCCATGAGGGCAGCCCTAAAAAGCAAAATAATAATAATAAGACACCTAACTCAAGGCTAAAGAACTCACAGAATTTGGTGAGTTACCTTGATGTTTTCACAGGCTGCTCAGGGTTTATCAGTCCATGGAAAATAAACATCTGTGCATTTAGGCTAACTTAGGAGATATGTCATCTCAAGTGGCTCTCAAAGCTGTGCCTCGGTACTGGCATCACCTGTGCAAGTGCCTGCCCATCTGCAGTGGCCCCCACCTGCTTGTCCAGTCCCATATCCCTTCCCAGCAGGAACCCTTTCTCATGGCCAGGCTAGTTGCCATCTTATCCCCTCAACACACTCGCCGACACTCCCTCTATCCCCCAAACCCAGTCTTTAGCCTTTGTTTCAAATAGACTTTGCTTTCCTTTTTGGCCATCCCTGCGGAATGAGGAAGTTCCCAGGCAAGGGATCAGACCTGAGCTACATCAATGACAAATGCTTAACCACTAAGCCACCCAGGAACTCCAAATAAAAAAATCTTAGCACAGTTTTAGGTTCACAGCAACTCTGAGCAAAAAGTACAGAGAGTTCCTGTACACCCACTGCCCCCACATACACACAACCTCCCTCCTGACCAGCCTCCATCAACAGAGGCTGTAACTGATGCTATGACTGATGAACTTACATTGAAACATCCATCATCACCCAAAGTTCATGGTTTACTTTATTTTACTCTTGTTGTGCAATCCATGGGTTTTGACAAACACGTAAGGACATGTATCTAAATTATTATACCTCACAGAGTAATGTCACTGCCCTAAAAATCTCCGTGCTCTCCTTGTTTATCCTTCCCTCCCTCCAACCCCTGTCAACCACTGATCTTTTTACCGTCTCCAGAGTTTGGATAAATGCCAAAAAGAGGAAAGGCTGAATCATATAAGTGTATGTTCAGTTTTGGAAGAAACTCCCAAAGCAGCTGCCCCATTTTGCATTCCCATCAGCAATGAGTGTGTGTTCCGACCGCCCCCTTTTTAAAAGCCAGCTTAACTGATGACACCTATTCAAGTGCCAGCTCCTTCACGGAGCCCTCTCCGAACTCTCCAGCACACCTTGCTTCCTTGGTTCCATGGGTAATTTCTATGGCACTTCTCAGATGTCCTTTGTACCTATCATCTCATCCCTAAAGTCACTAACTGGAAGCCCACACACAAGATCATAACAACAAACTTGTCTGGTGTGGTACATATCAATATTTTTTTAAATAATAGCTAAAAGAAGTAAGAAAATTTCCCATAAAAATCCACATTCTAAAACGCTCTTGGGCATTCAGGGTCTGCCCACACTGAGTACCCATTTCCCCCGATTTTTCTATGCCACTTGGATATTCTCTATCCTACCCTACTGTGATAAAGGAAACGTCAGTCATGGTATATCTATAATGACAGGAGCATTCTTCACAGCAGCCAAAAGGTGGAGGCTACTCAAGTGTCCAACAAGTGGATAAAGTATGGTAGACACAGACACAGAATAATATTTACCCTGAAAAAGGAAATTCTGGGAGTTCCCATTGTGGCACAGCAGGAACAAATCCGACTAGTAACCATGAGGTTGTGGGTTCAATCCCAGGCCTCACTCAGTGGGTTAAGGATCTGGCATTACTGTGAGCTGTAGTGTAGGTCACAGATGTAGCTTGGATCCCGCATTACTGTGGCTGTGGCGTAGGCCAGCTGCTATACCTCCAAATGGACCCCCAGTCCTGCTCCTGCAGCATATGGAGATTCCCAGGCTAGGGGTCGAATCAGAGCTGTAGCCACTGGCCTACGCCAGAGCCACAGCAATGCGGGAACCAAACTGTGTCTTCAACCTACACCACAGCTCACGGCAACGCTGGATCCTTAACCCACTGAGCAGGGCCAGGGATCGAACCCACAACCTCATGGTTCCTAGTCGGATTCGTTAACCACTGAGCCACGATGGGAACTCCTCCAGGTTGTTCTTAACAACCTGCTTCAGCTCTTCATGTTTCTGCCCAAGTTTCTTTCTCTGCAGGCATGGCCAGCAGATTTTTCTATATCCTCATGAGGCAGAATAATAATTCAGGTCCTCAGTGTAGGAGCATATGGGCTTTGACACATTCTTTGATGTGGCTGTTGATTAACATTTGTGGCTAAGGGCTCCAGGGAGTAATACCCCACAGGCCTTGTTTACTCTAGGGAGTGTACCCACGCCCAGATGGACATTAATCTCTAACACCCTGCGACTCAGTTTATGGGAAGAAAAGGGCAAAGAAACCATGAGACTTATGGGACATTTCTACCCCAAGACCCCAAGTGGACAAGGACTGATACAGGTAACTGGGCAAGGCCAATGGGAGAAAACCACATCTTTCTGGACCCCATGATAGTACCCTCCAACACCTTTAAGAGATAAAAACCCCTATAAGACAATAGAAGGGGGGCTCTTCTCCCCTCCCCAGCTGTCCTGGGAGTTATTTGCTTTCCTGTAATAAAGACTTGGCTTGCTTGCTGCCTGTGTGTTCATGGAGTTCATTCTTCAGCTCCATGAACAAGAACCTGGATCCAGGAACATCTTTCTGGCATCACTCACACAATGAGGCAATTACTTTCTCTTCTGATTTGGCTGTGCCCATGGCATGTGTAAATTCCCAGGCCAGGGACAGAACCCATATCACAGCGGCAACCCAAGCCGCTGCAGTGACAGTGCCAGATCCTTAACCCACTACACCACAAGGGAACTCCAGGCAATTACTTTTTTTTAGTTTTTTTTAGGGCCGCAAGTGTGGCATATGGAAGTTCCCTGGCTAAGAACTGAATCTGAGCTATAGCTGTTGTCCTATACCCCGGACACAGCAACGCCAGATCCAGGCCTAAAGCACTTACAGAAAAACACTGAAATGCTAAGACTCTGCCTCTAATTCAATAGAGATCATAAAAGAGACTGAATCCGGGAACCTGGGAGAGGAAGCTGGGCTTCAGGTCCCAGAAGAAAGCAGCAAACATCTTTATCCATCCACCCCACAGGGTTTATACTAATATGTTCAACTGGGGTATAGAGCAACTGGCTCAGATTGGAACTGGACCAAGATCAAGATCACACGGCTGGTCATCAGCCAGGACAGTCACCACAGAGTTTGAACTGCCCACGGACAGACAGGGTCCTTCCATCAGGGCTTTGAGTCCAGCTTCCTCAGCCTCTGCAGAGCCCAAGGGCAACAGGGGAGCCACCCATGCCCTCGGAGTCCACGGCCCGCTCTTCGTCCTGGCCCACTGCAAAGGCACTGCAGTCTTTGCAAGCGAAGATGGTGAAGGTCTGCGTCACCTGCAGGCCTGCAGGCCTCTCCACCTGACCCAGGACTTCTCTGGTGTCTCATGGCCCTCTGGCCTCAGCTTCCTGTTCAGCTGGCCTCTCTGCTGGAGCTAAGTGCCTTCACTGGCTGGACTCGCACACATCTTCAAGGGACCCCTATACTCCCCCAGACTGGACCACGACAAGAGACTTCCCCATGACTGTCATCGTTGCCCCAGTTCCCACAGCCCAGCAGGACCACCCAACCCAGATGCCCACCCACTGGGCCTGCCAGGTGACACCTCAAGGAGGACCCACTCTCCCTGTAGCTTTCATGACCATCACTGTCATGCACAAACCACAGGTGAAGGGTTACCTTAGGAGAGTAACTGCTCAAGTGGGATAGCTATAGTAATAGGTTTGCACTAGTCACTGCTTTTGGTAAAAGTTTAGCCAATACTGCCATGACCTTGTCCAAGCTCCTGCCCACACTCCCATGGCACAGGGGAGGGGCACGTTTTATGGAATATGAACTTCGGCTCCATCAGGGCAATCATATTATTTATCATCCAACCTAAGATACTCTTAGTAGTAAAACAGAGTATGGTTAATAAATACAATACAATAAGGAGTATAAACCAGGACTGTCCTGGGCAAAGCAAAAGTTGAGCTGCCTGGTACGGGTGAAAAGGAAAATTTTATTTTATTTTATTTTATTTTATTTTTGCTATTTCTTGGGCCGCTCCCGCGGCATATGGAGGTTCCCAGGCTAGGGGTTGAATTGGAGCTGTAGCCACCGGCCTAAGCCAGAGCCACAGCAACGCGGGATCTGAGCTGCGTCTGCGACCTACACCACAGCTCACGGCAACGCCGGATCGTTAACCCACTGAGCACGGGCAGGGATCGAACCCGCAACCTCATGGTTCCTAGTCGGATTCGTTAACCACTGCGCCACGACGGGAACTCCAAAAGGAAAATTTTAATATTTTTTTTGGCTGCACCTGCAGCATGTGGACATTCCCAGGCCAAGGATCAAACCCTTGCCACAGCAGCAACCCAAGCCCCTGTAGTGATTGATAACGCCAGATCCTTAACCTGCTGCACCACAAGAGACCTCTGAAAAGTTAAGAGAAAAAAAAAAAAGAGAGAGAGAGAGAGAAAGATAGCTCTATAACCTCGAGCAATCAAAAATTTTACTACTAATCTGATTTTGTATCAAATCAAGGTACTTTGTTTTCCCCCTCTGGGGGAGAAGGGGCAGGAGGGAGGCTGCTACACCAGGTCATTTATTTCCTTCCAAAATAAAAGATGCAAGTGTGATGCATAGGATCATGGCCTGTCAGAAGACCTGACTACAAAGAACACAAAATCTTTTCTCTACAATCAAGCCAAAAATCTGTCAGGAACCAGGGGACACTTCAGAAATAAAGATTGGGTGGGAACACTGACACCAGATTGCTAAGTCTAGGGAAGAAGCCCACACCTGTAGGGCATGCAATATGCTTTGGAGGTGCACTTCTTAAGAGATTTAAGAATCAAAGAGAATTTCTGCACAATCTAAGAAACAATGCAGTTTTTATAAGCACCACCTGTTCTGTTCCTGGATCACACCAGCTCCTCAAACTCTATGTAACTCTCCCTCCCCTGCCCTCCAAGGACCTTGGCCACATTCAACCCTCAACCTCTGAAGCTCAGACAGCACCATCCTCCCCACTTACTAAGTTGTACTGCTTTGGGCCCAGAGATGTTTCTACCTCTGTGCACCTCCCGTTTCCTTAGCTGGGGGCAAAGAAAGAGGCTACACTTGGCCAAACTTTTACAAATGTTATTTGGTAACATAGGAATCTGCATAATGTAGAAAAATATTCCTGAAAGTCTCAGCAGGTCCTGGAGTGGTCAGAGTGGCTGTGCTGGGAATTCTCTTGTGCTTCAGTGGGTTAAGGATCCAGCGTTGTCACGGCTGTGTCTCTGGTTGTAGCTTACAGCTATGGCTTGGGTTTGAACCCTGGCTCGGGGAAATTCAGCATGCCTCAGGGATAGAAAAAAACAAAAACAAAAACAAAAAACAAAAAAAACTGAGTGTCTGTGCCCACAGGAGGTGAGACACTGCCTCCTACCACAGAGGGATGGGCGCTGAGGAGGAAGAGGCAGGGGAGGGGCAAGGCCTTCCCCTGTTGATCCTCAACCCACAACTTCAAAAATCACCAAACTTCACTGCATGTGGATGTTTAGGGAACCCAGTAAATGGGGCTGACTTTCTGAGGCGGGAGGAGGAAGAGCAGAGACAGTTCCTAGAACTCAGAACAAGGCAGGAGCTGGAGGCAGAAAAGGGCCTGAGGAAGTGAGCACAGAAACAGCAGAAAGTGGGGAGTGACACATCAGGCCAAGCTCCCTGAGCTCCAGCGGGTTGAGGAGCTGCCCACTTCCTGCCCTGTGACCACCACCCCGGAGGACAGGCCAGGGACATTAGTGGAAGATGGCAACTGGTCCAGGGCACGAATTAGATAAAGGAAGCTGTTCATAAGCTGCTTGCTTAGCAGGAAAGGGTGCAGCTTTAGTTCAGAACTGCGAAGTCCCCAGCAGTACTGGGGAAGCCGGCTACGCACAGAGTAGGGGGCGGGGAGGGGGCACAGCATGTTCTCCTGCTGGGTGTAGATTCCCCCTGGACAGCCCTGGTTCTCTCCCTCTCCCCCTCCTGCTCCAGCTGCTCTCCCTGCTCCTCCTCCTACGGGCTGGCGGGGCAGCGAGAGGAAAGGCCACGACACCCGGTGCCCCCCGCCGCCACGCCACCCTCCCCCGCCCTGCTCCTCCGCCCCGTGCGCACAGGCGGGGACCAAGCGACCCGCGTGGGGGCGCCCGATTGTTGGCGGGAAGCTCTTGCTCGCCCCAACCCTCTCTGTTCCCTAAAAGCGCAAGCGCGGTGGCGGGGGTGTCACCGCTCAGGCGGGGCGCTCACCAGAACAACAGGCGCGAGCAGATGTTCGCGTCCCCCAGCGGGTTGTGCTTCGCCTCTGGGTACACCGGCAACATCCAGACGGCCGAGCCGGGTGCGGTCACACTGCTCCCGCAGCGGTGCCGCTCACGCTGCTCCCAGAAGGGTGGCTGGCGCGCGGGTCGGCGCTGCGGGCGCTCAGGAAACACTTGCTTCAGGGAGTGGAGCGCCTGCGGTCCGCCTCCCAGGCCGCGCCGCCTCCCGGGGCCGCTGGCTGTGGGCGGCTGCCTGATGGGCCCGGAGCCCGGAGCAGCGGGCGCGTGCGGGGGCAGCGGGGCAGAGGGGTGGCCCGGCGGAGGCCGTCCTGAAGGTGCGAGGCGAGGCGGTAGGCGCCTTCGGATGGAAGTGGTAGACCTTGCCCGGGACCACGCCTAGACGCCAGCGTGCTAGCACCTGGCTGCAAGCTCTGCCTTAGTTCCTGCTCCCAGCCCTGTACCCAACCAGAAGGTGGAGTGGGAAGGCGTGGTATCTGCCCGCCCCTGCAGCTCAGAAACGCCCCCACAGCGTTCTGAAGACCCAGAGAAAGCAGGCAGTGACCTCAGCAGCCTATCCTTTGGGCACCCTGCCTTCAGCAGGACCAAACTAGGATGCTCTGGGAGGTTCTTCAACCTGCCGCCAAATATTTGACATCGGACAGTGGCTGGATTTAGCACAGATTATGTTTGTAAAGTTGCAACATCCAAAGATACATTAACAGGATTAGGAGCACTCAAATGATTTTGGAAGATCACCTTCCAAAAGGCTTTTGGCATCTCACTTTGCTGCCTTGTGCAGGGGAGCCTCTGTGAGCTTTTGGCTGATCTTTTAGTTTGAGAAAGGGGAATACAGCGAGAGAGACAGCCTTATGATAGTTTTCATCATGTGCTCAGAACCTAGTGGAAGAACAGTGGTACATGGAATAAAACACCAGTTGTGGGCATTTCTGGGAACATGACTGCCCTTTTAATTATTTTTATTTTTTTTAAGTATCTTTAATAGTTAAGCTGATGCTTTGCAAAACTGCCACATTTTCAAGAAGGTCAAGAGAATGTGGGCTGCTGTTAATAGGGTCTAGTCCAGTAAGAGCACACTGAGTGGCCCATCAATGAAATCTTTGCCAGACCTGGGAATGAGTATTCCCAGCACTGTGGAATGAAATGTCCCCAAAACCATGGTCAGGTTTATGACAACTGAAGGGGCCCTGCCAACTGAAAACTGGCACTTGTCATCCACCTCTACAAGGATTAAGTCAATAGCCACTGCAGTCACTGACCTTCAGCATCCCCTGAAGGGCACCCAGGGTGGGCATCAAGACTGAGGCACTCTGTGCTCTGGGAAAAACGTGTTAGGTAGGATGGATAGGGACTTGGACCCGGGTGATGCAAAACAGGCCATTTATCGTTTCCAAGAACAGGAGCCCTGCGATCAAACAATGAAGACACATGCAGGTACCAAAGGAATGCTCTTCAGGGCATCTCCCTATAACCTTTGTCCCATGCAAATAAGGCAGCCCTGCCTGGAACCAATCTGAGGATCAAAACACACCCCCCCATACAGAGATCAAAACAACCTTCAGCCCTTAGGCACCCATGACACAGGGGGGTTGGGACAGGAAATTAGTGGGTGAGGGGAAAGAGAATAGGAGTCCCCAAACAGGTCCACAATATAGGAAAATAAGGAGAGACCCATTTGCAGCCAGCGCCAGTCCGTACGCAGGGCAGCCTGCGCTCTCTGAGGGTGTAAGTAAATAAAAGTTGCTGTATGCTGCTACCGGACTCTCTCCTTGCATGGCCATGCAATAAACCTTTCTCTGCTCCAACTCCGACATTTTGGTATCTTTTGCCTCTCTGTGCCTCAGGCACACAAACTGGTGCTAACAAAACCGGGGATGGAATCCACATCCACGTGGATATGAGTCATGTTCTTTACTGCTAAACCACGAGGGGAACTCCCTGCACTTTTATTTCTAACGATGCCCTATTAAAGAAGGTTTTATCATCCCTATTTTACAGATGAGAAAGAAGAGGCTCAAGGATTTAAAATCACTACATAGGAGTCCCCAAACAGGTCCGCAATATAAGGAGAGACCCATTTGCAGCCAGCGCCAGTCGGTATGGAGGGCAGCCTGCGCACTCTGAGGGCTTAAGTAAACAAAAGTCTCTGTACACTGCTACCTGACTCTTGATTGCCTCTCCTGGCATGGCCACGCAGTAAACTTTTCTCTACTCCAAACTCCTACATTTTGGTATGTTTGACCTTTCTGTGCATCAGCACATGGACTGGTGCTAACAAGGCCAGGGATGGAACCCATATCTGCATGGATATGACTTGTGTTCATTACTGCTGAGCCACGAGGGGAACTCCCTGCACTTTTATTTCTAACGATGCCCTATTAAAGAAGGTATTATTATCCCTCTTTAACAGATGAGAAAGATGAGGCTCAAGAACAGAACTTGTTCGAGGATTTAAAATCCATGCGTAGGAGTTCTCGCTGTGTCACAAGGGGATTGGAGGCATCTCTGCAGCACCAGGACACGGGTTTGGTCCCCCGCCTGGCACAGTGGGTTGACATATCTGGCAACGCAGTTGTGGCTTGGATTTGACACACACACCCAGGAATTCCAGGCTGGAGTTGTGGTTCAGATCTGATCCACACCCAGGAATTCCATATGGAGCAGGTTGGCATAAAATAAATAAAATAAATCTGATCTGGACCCAAGTGAAAGTCCAGCATGGTCTCATTGGAGGGTGGACAGTGTGCATGAAAAGTGCCTAGAATATGCTGTTTGAATGAAGGAATGACAGCAGGTCTGAATGAACCAAATCTTGGCCATCTTCTCCTCCCTTCCACCCTAAATGAAGAAAGCTCAAAGTTCTTTGTGTTTATAACAACATCATTTTATTATTCTTTGAGTATTTCCCATGTACCTTGGCTAAAATAGTGTTATTATTATTTTCTTTGGCTGCACCCATGGCATGCATAAATTCCCAGTTCAGGGACCCATCCTACATCATAGCAGTGACCTTATCCACAACACTGACAATGCCAGGATCCTTAACCCAGTGAGCCAGGAGGGAACTCCTAAAATAGTGTTATTAATAATGGATTTTTTTTCTTGTCTTTTTTAGGGCCACACCTGTGGCATGGGGGAGTTCCCAGGCTAGAGGTCGAAACAGAGCTGAAGCTGCCAGCCTACACCCCAGCCACAGCAACACCAGATCCAAGCCCCATCTGTGACCTACACCACAGGTCACAGCAACACAGGATCCTTAACTCACTGAGAGAGGCCATGGATTGAACCCACATCCTCATGGATACTAGCTGGGTTCATAACCTGCTGAGCCACAACAGGAATTCCCAATAATGGCTTTTAACACAACATTGTAAATCAACTATACTTCAATTAAAAAAAACCAACAGCTTTATCTTCAGTTAGGCCAGATGAATAATTTGTAACCATGCCCTCCTGGACACAAAAACATTTCCCAGTCCACCCAGTTTCTTATTTGCACAAAAAAGGCTTTAGCCTCACAAACACCAAAGCCCAGGTTCAAACAGTTGCTAATCAGGGAAATAGGCAATGCAAAAACAAAGGAGGAACAATTAAGAAACTATAGCGCAAATGGACTTGTGGTTGCCAAGAGGGAGGGAGAAGGAGTGGGATGATTGGGGGAGTTTGGGGCTAGAAGGTGCAAACTATTACATTTAGAATGGATAAACAACAAGGTCCTAAAGTACAGCACAGGGAACTACGTCCAATTTCCTGGATAGATCATGATGGAAAATAATGTTTTTTAAAAATCTATGTGTATGAATGACTCAGTCATTTTGCTGTAGAGCAGAAATCAGCACAACATTATAAATCAACTAGATTTTTTTAAAAAAGAAAAGAAACTATAGTGTGGAGATTAAAGCTGGATCAAGGAATGTACAGAACAATATCTCAATATCTTTGATTTCTGTGGGACTGAAGGCCAGCACCCAGACTCCTGAGCCCTGCCCTGTTATCTCACCACAAACCAATCAGAAGAAAGTCACACACCCTGCAGCCCTCACCCCCAAATTTTGCATATAAAAACTTCTTCCAGGAGTTCCCACTGTGGCACAGAGGAAAGGAAGCTGACTAGTATCTGTGAGAATGCACCTTCAATCCCTGGCCTCCCTCAGAGAGTTAAGGATTCAGCATTGCCTGTAGCTGAGGTGTTGGTCACAGACTCAGCTCAGATCTAGCTTGCTATGGCCGAAGGGCTGTGGCAAAGGCCGGCAGCTGTAGTTCCAATTTGACCCCTAGCCTGGGAACGTCCATATGCCATGTGTGTGGCCCTAAGGAGCAAAATAAATAATTAAAATTAAAATGAAAACTTCTCTTCCCTCAAACGGATAGGGATGGAGTGGGATAGTTACACAGGTAGTTGCAGGTCCCAGGAGGGCACCACAGAAAGAGAGGAAAACCTAGGGAACTTTGGGAGATCATTGTTAAGTTCATAATCACCCAGGAAACCATCTATATGGTTTCTTATCTATAAAACCATAAATAAAAGCAGGAGAGGCCTCAGATCTTTAAGTGAAAGGTAAAATGAAGCCTGCATCCAGGGTCAGCAAGACAAGGATGCTAGATCCAAGAACAGGAATTTAAGGGAAAGTAGGAGACCCTCTTTATATGGACTCCTGAGATGACTCATCATACTTTAGCATATGTTACTGCTACTACGCTCTGCATTATTTCTTTCGGTTCTCGCTCACACACAGCAAGGATGTGGAACGGCAGGCTGTTTGGTGGGCCCATCCAAGCTAGAAGTGCCGCAGCCATGCCAGGATAGAGGCAGTGATCCACTGACCACATCAGAACTGAGGCTGCCTTAGGGAAGCAGGCAGGCAGGCTTTCTAGGCAGGAGAGTTCTGTGGGATCTGGTTCAGCAGGTCAGAGCTGAGAAAAAACCCCCTTATACCAAGAGCATCTGGGGTATAAAATTACAGCTCTTGTGAGGGTGCTTTTGAGTGTCAGTCCACTGATATGGCTCTATCGCTGCCATGGGTTGCCTTGGAAATAACCACCAAGTTCGAATCAAGGTCACTGAAATAAAGGTACCTCAAACTTATTCATGACCTCAGAGAAAGTGGGCCGCCCTGGGAGTAGGGACTGGCCCCTTTCACAATTGGATCTTCCATTTTATCCCCATGCCATGGACATGATCGGGGACCTGATTTCTCCTGCCCCAGGTGCACTAATTTCTCCGGAGTGTTGTTTGATCTCTGTATGGCCAAACCTTCCCCAAGTTTCAAAGGGCAGTGGCTAATCAGGGAAGGAGGGGATGCAGAGACCAGGGAGGAGCAGTCAAGAGATAATAGTCCAGCCTTGGGGGAAGGTCCTGCTTCCTCCTCAAGGAACACATGTAACAATATCTTTGACTCTTTCTGCAGAACTAAAACCCCACACACAAATGGAAGAACTACTTGATGATCAGTCTTTTTTCCAGGAAGAAGGAGGACCACCAGAGTCCTGGGGCCACTAGACACCAGCTTAGAGAAACAATGCAAGCTTGCCTCTACCCTGATCCTTATCTTTGGACCCATTTTCTAGTCCCCAAACTATAAAACCACCTCCTAATCTCTCCCAAGGGGGTGGGGGTGGGGGCACAGTTTTTAGGGCATTAGCCTGTTGTGACCCCCTTTGCCTGAAAAAGCGGCAAAGCTCTTTTTCTCCTTCACCCAAAACTGTCTGCGCATTTCTGTTTGGCAGTGGAGGACAGAGGCTGAGTTTTAGCAACAAATTTGGAGGGCTCCTCTGGGATCTGTCTGCGGGCAGGTGGCCCCACAGGGCTCTTGGATGCTCTGAGGTCTCTCTCCACCCCAGGATCCCTTTGGATGAGGGGTGGGTTGTAGGACCCTTTTAGAGGCCAGGTTGCTGAGAGTTTCCTGACGCAAGGCGGGCCCTGAGCAGACCTGATTGTCATCTCAGAAGCTGAAACTCTGTGGTGGAGAAGTGGTTGGAAGGCAAGGACCACCCCAGCAACCACAGAGGCTCCTCTGGCCCTGAGAGAACTCCTCCCTTTGCCTCTGCTCCCGCAGACCCAAGCTTCCCACTTCAATAAATCTTTTTGTTAAAGAGAAAAGTAGCAGCTGGGGATGTCACGACACCTCTGCCAGCATCTGGGTAATTCCCCCAGCATGCATTCCGAGGTCCCCTGGACCTTGTCCATCTGGGGAACCTTTGGTTCCTATTTGGGGATTTTCCTTTTGGGAGATCTCATCTGTAAGGTGAGGCTTGTACTCAGGTCCCAGGCTTAGTGGTTCTTGGAAGCCAACTTGGGACTTTGAGTCTATGGCTTCCTTATGGCTGGTGAGGATTTCAGTTGTGCTTTCGATTTTGTGCTTGAGTATTTAATTACATCTGATGGTACTCTGCAAAGATTGTAACAGGTTCTAGCCTATGCCTCTGTTGTGCAAGCTAAGAACAAACAAAGCCAATCTGGGAAATTTCTCTGAAATGCCATCAGGCAGTCCCCTGGGGAAGATCACAGGCAACTAGTCCACTTAGATCCATGAACCAATGACTAAGATACCATGTGACTGGCTTAGCTGGAAGAGACTGAGGGGTCTGGGCTGAGGGTTTAGGTAAGAGGCTGATCTGACACCTTTCCTCAATCTGGCTGCATTAGTAGAATTTGTCAGGATAAAGGTGAAGGTATTACATGAGAGTCTTTGCTCCAAAGAAAAAGGACAAGACTCCTCTCAGCCACTTATAGTTTTCTCAGGTGACAGAATTTAATGGGGGTGATGGGGCAGAGTCCTCACACCATGCTGTGGTCCCATAGGGAAACCCACTCATTATTAAAACCTGCTCAGCCAGGGATGAATAACACCTGGCCATTGGGCCATCTGAGCACCTGTAGGGTCCTAGATGCCCCTGGGAGACCCAAGACACGCAAGGGAGAGCTGAAGCAACTCTGGACAAAAACCTAGAGGAATCAAGCTCTCAAGCAGCACACGGGCCCACCACACAATGTCATTAATAAACTCTACCCCTGACAATTTCAACTTTAAAATGAGAAATAAAGTCTCACACAGAAAACGAGGAACACCAGAAAGCTAGGCTCTAACACCTCAACCAGATTCATGTGTGTACAAAACTTACACTTGCAGGTATCTACTTGAGTATTAAAGAAAAAATTTTTTTGCCCTAAAATTAGGCAAAATGGGCCCTTTTATTGCATATGCAGTTATTAGAGGAAGTTAGCTTGAAAAACCAAATCTTTTCAGAATTGGCGACTCTGGTGGGACATCCCTCCTTTGCCATGACTGACATGATGACCACTCGGGGCACTTGAGGACCAGATCCAGTTGCTGCCACCTGGACCCTTTGGTCTCTGGTCTCCTGATGTGGACAACTGGCCAGAGTGTCCTGACCGGGTGAGGGACAAGAGATTTTGACCTTTTCCCCTTCCCTTCTCTCAAGCTGGCCTCTTTTCCTCCCTTGGAAACCTTCAAAGACCCAAGATATTTCTATTTACTCAGTTGAGTAGTACTCGGGTCTGAAGGGTCTGTGTCTCTGTAGGTTTTCTGAGACTACAACCTTGACTCGAAGGGAGTGTCTGATTAAGATGACCACGCCTGTGTGATGTGTACTTTATGCTCTGTGCTGTCATTCATGATGGGCATTCTGCCTTGTGAAATAGGAAATTCTGGTTCTGTTCCACTGCAGTGCCCTCTTGGGCGATTTCTGACTGGAAAGAGGCTAAGACTAAGGAAAAAGAATATTTTAATGCTGTATGGCCACAGCATTATTCTTCAGACTCTAGAGGAAATTGGTTTGGGTGAGACTCTTCTGAAAGTTCCAAAACTGGTTCTTTGTGCATGTGCAATTGTAAAAAAGCAAGCTTGAGAAAGCTTCTTTTCAGAATTCTGAATTCTGACCTTGCGGGAAGACATGCTTCTGGGAGAACTTGCTTTTCTCGCCCTGTGCCTTGAGACCTGGGCTCTCAGAATCACTTTTCTAGATCATCTCTAATTCCTGGGACTGAAACAAGGAAAAACTAGTTTATAAAGTACTGAGTTTTGTATTGTGACACCTGATTCATGATTAAGTTTAGAAAATGAAGCTGTGAGAGTTCTGCTTGTGTTGGTCTATGTGTCTGTGTATATTATGTACATGTCCTCACCTTTGGATGGTATCAAAATTTGTCAATGAACTCTAATTATTTGGCATAACAAATTAAGTGCTTATATAAATTCTCAAAAATGCAGAAGGGAACTGGCCAGAATTAATTTTAGGTTCAGGTGAACTGGGGAATGAATATTCAGGATTGAATTAATATCTAGCATTAAAGCTAAAGTTTGTTAATATAATCAATATAGACACCTCTTTAGAGTTATCAACATTAAATATAATCCCATATGGTACCTAGGTTTAATAGAGGTCATATGAGATACTGAGACATTCACTAAACAGAAGTGAAAGGTAGTGAGGACTATTAATCAATATGCTTGGTGCTGCCCTGAGATGTTCTCTATAAGGAAAACACAAGTTTTTAGAAATTAGAAAAGACAGTCCATGGTTGCCTTAGAAAAAAGGAAGTGTGTTTTTAGTAAAAAAGGAATAAGGAATGGAACTGCATGTTATTAAGGGAAAAGGAAATAAATCTGTCTTATAGGTTTTCTCTTTTTGTTTGTTTGTTTGTTTTTGTCTTTTGCCTTTTCTAGGGCTGCTCCGGTGGCATGTGGAGATTCTGAGGCTAGGGGTCTAATCGGAGCTGTAGCTGCTGGCCTACACCAGAGCCACAGTAATGCAGGATCCAAACTGCGTCTGTGACCGACACCACAGCTCACAGCAACGCTGGATCCTTAACCCACTGAGCAAGGCGAGAGATTGAAGCCACAACCTCATGGTTCCTAGTCGGATTCGTTAACCACTGAGCCATGATGGGAAGTCCTTGTAGCTTGTTGCTCTGGATGGAAAATAAGGGACAGACAATCTGGATACAGAAATTGATACAAGGCATGGGGGAAGTGGACTCTGAGAAGAGAGTTTGTGCATGGTAAGGGTCAGGACTAAGTTTAGAATAAATTTGAGTAAATTAATTTAAAAAATAAGCTGGTACAAAACTTGAATTTGGCATTTTTCTCTCTGCTAAGAGAACGAAGTCTTCTTGGGATATTCCTTCTTACAACAGATTATGTGACATCCTTTGCCTTTAAGTGGTCCGTTTTTCCTTTTTTTTTTTTTTTTTTTTTTTGACTTTTTGCCTTTTCTAGGGCCTCTCCCACGGCATATGGAGATTTCCATGCTAGGGGTCTATCGGAGCTGTAGCCACCGGCCTACACCAGAGCCACAGCAACTCAGGATCCGAGCCGTGTCTGCAACCTCCACCACAGCTCACGGCAACGCCGGATCCTTAACCCACTGAGCAAGGACAGGGACTGAACTCGCAACCTCATGGTTCCTAGTCCGATTCCTTAAGAACTGCGCCACGACAGGAACTCATGTATTTGCTTTTGAAATCTCTTGTAACTTGTGAAAAGTATCATCCACAGCGGCCTATCTCCCTCCAGGTTGGATTGGCACATGCACCCTGGGTTTCCCTTGGGCCCCAAAACATAAATAAAAAACTCTGCAATTTGCCAAACTGCTAATCTACTAGATGGACTCAGTCAGTTTTCAGATGCTTTGGTCATTCGATCAATTTCTTTGTTCCCAGCATAGGCCTGGAGAGAGTCACTCTCCATATAGAAGCTCTGGCGAAGTTCACCCAAAAAGCCTTAACTGATAGCCAGAGAAGCATCGCCTTGTTAAAGTCTGAGGTCTCCCTACTGAGAAAGGCAATCCTGCAAAAGAGACTGGCCCCAGACATCCTCACTGCCTCTCAAGGGGGAACCTGAGCCATCATTCACTCAGAAGGCTGTACTTTTATACCAGATGATTGTGGAGAAACCTCTTCTTCGCTTAAAGAGATGAAGAAGGCCCAAGTACAGAAAGTACATGATGGGAAGGCTTAGGCCTCTGAAGTAGTGACTCAAGTTTCAGACTGGTTTTCTGACATACTGGGCAGGATTCCACAGGGCATTCGTTCAGTTCTTTCAGGAACAATTAAATGTTTTGTCTTAACCTTTCTTATAGGAATAATGATTTATGCCTCAATTAGACTACTTCTATGTTGTATTCCATACTTATGCAAAAAAGACTACAAAAACTACCCTTAAGCCCCCATCTGAATGGCATAATAACCTCATTCCTTCCATGAGAAGATGCCCCATTCACCACCCCCGTTCAGCAGGAGGCAGCCAGTCGATCACAACGCCCATTTCCTGTCTTCCATCGAAATGGAAGGAATGAACTAGCAGTGGGGAAACAATGTGATGCAGGTACCTCATGCACCTAAGAAAGGAAATTATATTCCTTACTTTTTTAAATTACTTAACGAATTGTATTGCATTTATAGGTGTACAACAATCATCACAACCACATTTTACTGCATTTCCATCCCTTACCCTCAGTGCATCCCCATCCTCCAACCTGTCTCATTTGGAAACCATAAGTTTTTCAAAGTCTGTGAGTCAGTATCTGTTCTGCAAAGGAGTTCATTGTGTCCTATTTTTTAGACTCCACATGTATGCGATAGCATTTGATGTTGGTGTCTCATTTTCTGACTGACTTCACTTAGCATGATAATTTCTAGGTCCATCCATGTTGCTGCAAATGCCATGATTTCTTTCCCTTTAATGGCCAAGAAATATTTCATTGTAATAGTATAACAACATTATAACAATTGTATAACAACATTGTATAATTGTATAACAACATTAGAACAGTTGTAAATATCTATGCACCCAATATAGGATCACTACAATATACAAGACAACTGCTGAGAACCTTAAAAGGAGAAATCAATAATAACAGAATAATAGTGGGGGAATTTAACACCCCACTTACAGCAATGAACAGATCATCCAGACAGACAATCAATAAGGAAACACAGGCCCTGAATGAAGCCTTAGACCAGATGGACTTCATAGATATTTATAGGACATTCTATCCAAAAGCAGTAGAATAATTCACTTTCTTCTCAAGTACACATGGAACATTCTCTAAGATTGATCATATCCTGGGCTAGAAACCAAGCCTTGATAACTTTAAGAAAACTGAATCATATCAAGCATCTTTCTGACCACAACGCTATATGACTGGACATCAACAACAAGAAAAAAACTGCAAAAAACACCAACACATGGAGACTCAACAACATGCTACTAAACAACCAATGGATCACTAAAGAAATCAAAGAGGAAATTAAAGAAATACCCAGCAGCAAATGATAACAAAGATACAACACTCCAAAACCTATGGGATGCAGCAAAAGCCATTCTAAGAGGGAAGTTTATAGCATACAAGCCTACCTCAGGAAACAAGAAAAAGCTCAAAGAAACAACCTAACTTTACATCTAAAGCAGCTAGAGAGAGAAGAATGGACAAGACCTAAAGTTAGTAGAGGAAAGAAATCATAAAGATCAGAGCAGAAATCAATGAAATAGAAATGAAGGACCATAGAAAAGATCAATGAAACGAAAAGCTTTGAAAAGATCAACAAAATTGATAAACCCTTAGCCAGATTTATCAAGGAAAAAGAGAGAGGACCCATATCAATAAATTAGAAATGGAAAAGGAGAAGTAACAACGGACATCACAGAAATGCAAAGGATCATAAGAGACTACTATATGCAACTATATGCCAATAAAATGGAAAACCTAGAAGAAATGGACAAATTCTTAGAAAAGTACAAGCTTCCAAGACTAAATCACGATGAAATGGAAAGATGAATGGACCCATCACAAGTACTGAAATTGAAACTGTGATTTAAAAACTTCCAACAAACAAAAGTCCAAGACCAGATGACTTCACAGGCGAGTTCTATCAAACATTTAGAGAAGAAATAACACCTCTCCTGAAACTATTCCAAAAAATTGCAGAGGAAGGGACACTCCCAACTCATCCTTTGAGGCCACCATCACCCTGATACCAAAACCCGACAAAGATACCACAAAAAAAGAAAACTACAGTCCAATTTCACTGATGAACACAGATGCAAATGAAAATTATATTCCTTATATTTCTTTTAAAAATGACTAGTGTGGGAATTCCCATTGTAGCTCAGTAGTAATGAGCCTGACTAGTATCCATGAGGTCACAGGTTCAATCCCTGGCCTTACTAAGTGGGTTAAGGAACTAGGTTGCCATGAACTGTGGTGCAGATTGCAGGCATGGCTCAGATCCCAAGTTGCTGTGGCTGTGGTGGTAGGCCAGCAGCTGCAGCTCCAATTTGGCCCCTAGCCTGGGAGCTTCCATATGTCACAGGTGTGGGCCTAAAAAGACCAAAAAAAAAACAAGAAAATGAGTAGCCTGTAAATTAAATAGCTTAGAGTCCTTCCTCGTGCTTCTCCCTGGCCTAGTTGCAGCCTGAATACTCTCAGGCCACCCCTTTTGTTCTTCCTCTCCTCTCAATCTGGCCATTTTCCTCCCTCTGAAACCTCTGATAATGGGAATTCCCTTCATGACTCAGCAGTTAATGAACCTGACTAGGATCCATGAGGATGTGGGGTCAATCCCTGGCCTCACTCACTGGGTTAAGGATGTGTTGTTGCTATGAGCTGTGGTGTAGGTCCCAGACGTGGCTGGGATCACATGCTGCAGTGCTGTGGTGTAGGCTGGTAGCTGTAGCTCCAATTTGACCCCTAAACTGGGAACTTTCCACATGCCAAAGGTGAGCCCTAAAAAACAAACAAAACAAAACAAACCTCTGATGACCCAAAATATTTCTGTCCAGTCCTGAAACAGAGCCGGCCCTCTGGGGCACCTGGAAGAAGCCTTTGGGTCCCGTTTCCTTTTTAGGAAATAGGCCTCATTCAGCTCCTTGACCTTCCCTGAATTCCAAAAGGCAAGTTCAAACAGCTGCTCATCAGGGAAGGGAGTGGGAGAACTAAATTCATGAGGAAATCCATGGAGAGCATTCTCAAATGAACAATAAGCCTCAGATTCCACAGTATGATGTCTCAAGAGTAACCAAGTTTCTCTGTCAACTGCATTGTAATCAGACCTTAAAAGTGCTTTCTTAAGTTTTTGTCATTATAGGCAGTTACTGTGTTTATTCTAACGCCTTTGCAAAAATGCTTGCTCCTCAAGGAGAGCTATAGAAAAGACTTTTGAAAAATACAAGTTCCTGATTTTCAGACCATAATGCTGAATCCAGTGCTGAATGACCCCTACACTGGGCTTAACAAGAGGACTGCTGACAAAGTCACACTCACATGGAGGAAAAGCTACACCAGGACAAGAAGAACACATATACCAGGAGAAGTAGATAGCTGGCCCAAGATGCTGGACCTGACTCATATGTTGATTTATAATGTTTTCTCGACTTCTTGAACTTTGCATATGAATCAAATGTTCTTCCATCAGGAGGCCATCCTGGGTAATTTTAAAAACCAGTCCAATTACTGGGTTGTGGCCAATTACCTGTGCCTAGTACTTCTGGCTTAGCTTGCTGGATTCCTCATCTCCAAGGCTCTGACTGAATATCCCCTAGAAAATGTATTTTATTACTGGCTGAGTTTTTCGCACCTGGCCAATTAAAAATACCTGCTGCTCTGACCCTGTTTGAAACATCCCCTTCTGAAACTAGTTTGAAGCAGGAAGCTATTGACTTAAATATTTACTTAAACTCTATTAGTGTTATTAGCAGTACTGTTGTATTTCAAGAGTATTGTTTCTTGTATTACCAAATGCGTGACTGAGCCTCAACGAAAAATCATGATGACTAGGAGACTGAAAGCAGTTAATTAAATATATGGTTATGTACCAGATCAATGACTGTAAGAGTGTAACTCTAGATATGGGAAGATGCAACAAGAGGGAATGTATTCCTGGGCCATAATAGACTATGAAGAGAGGTGGTCCAGCGGATTTTGGCTACTGTAATGAGGCCTAGTCAAGTAACAGCACATTGAGTGGCCTAATCAATTAAATCTTTGCCAGACCTGGGATGAGCATTCCCAGCACCATGGGACAAAATGGTTATGAAATGCCTCCTAAAACTATGGTCAGATGGTGTTTCTGTGTTGACCAAGCTTCATCTGTGACCTCCTGCCTCAGCTCACGGCAACACAGGATCCTTAACCCATGGAGCGAGGCCAGGGATTAAACCTTCGTCCTCATGAATACTAGTTGAGTCCTTAACTTGCTGAGCCACAGTGGGAACTCCCTAAAAAACAAAGTAAATTTTTAAAAATATCTGCCAAGGAAAGTGGAAGTCACTTTTTTTCTTTTCTTTTCTTTTCTTTTTTGGTCTTTTTGTCCTTTAGAACCATACCCGTGCCATATGGAGGTTCCCAGGCTAGGTGTCCAATTGGAGTTGTAGCAACCGGCCTATGCCACAGCCACAGCAATACCAGATCTGAGCCGAGTCTGTGACCTACACCACAGCTCACAGCATTGTTGGATCCTTAAACTACTGAATGAGGCCAGGGATCAAACCTGTGTCCTCATGGATGCTAGTCCGGTTCACTAACTACTGAGCCACAATGGGAACTCGGGAAATCACTTTCATAAGGACTTTTCTGAAGTCTAGATAATTTTGATACCAAACCAAATTTGGGTCCCCTGACCACACACAGTAAAGCCGATTGCTGACTGGGGATATGGTGAAGGAAAATGCAGCGTTACTTTAAAGGCACCAATACAAGAAACACAGGTGACTCATGCTTTAAAACCCTGAACTCCCTGATGGGGATTTTTTTTTGGGGGGGGGATTATTATAGGCAAAATTTGGGGCGAGGCCTGCAGGGTGTGTAGCTTTCCTCTGATTGGCTGGCGGTAAGGTAACAGGACAGTGCTCCAGGTACCTAGTGCTCAGCCTGAAGGTACCATCCTCCTCCTGGGGGGAGGCCTTGCTTCTGCAGAACAACTCAAAGATACGGGTCTGCATATTCTTTGTGGAGGAATCAGGACCCTGCATCAAGGCAGCATTATTGTTGCTTGACTGCTCCTCCCTTGTTCATATACCCTCTCCACCCCTCCACCCATGATGAGCAACGATTTGAATCTGCCCCTGGGAACTAGGGGAAGATCTAGGAGGCTGAAAAAAGCCCATTTCCTACAGACAAGAAGAGAGGCATACGGAAAGGATTGTGTCTGGGAGAGGCCCACAGGGTCCTGCCCCATTTCAGTCTGATTTGTAATCAGGTTAGGTCTATAATCCCTATTTTTCATCCTCCAAGGTAAAAACATAGAGACATCATTTCCATATTAATGAGGCATCTTAGCCTGTCACCTGGGAGCCCAGACCTGGTTCTTCATGCACCCTGATGTCTAGGCCATGTCCTTTCCCATTTTACTAATACTCAATTCTCTTCCTAAACCAAGGACTCTCACACGTTTTAGTAGAAAAATCAGCCCCTACCAAGAGGGAGTTACCCTGTGGAAAACAAAAAACAACCTATATTATTAATACCTTCTCCCAAAGCCCAGATGCAGGACTTCAACAGAGATATAGGAGCCCATGGAGGGCTAGTTAATGAACATGGGCAATATTTTTTTTTTTTTTTTTGCAACCTGTTAAGAAATTAGGGAGGCTCATCAAGGAATCCACTACGTGAGGAAAGTTCTGTATAATGTGTTAGTTGAGCTCATGGTAACTCCTGGCATGAAAAGTGAGAACTCCACTTGGCCAACACCATTCCTCTTGCCTGACAGTTGAGACACGCCCCATCTGCACAATGAACACCCCCAACACTAGACACCCCCCCACCCCGAGGCCCCCAGATAAAGCCCATTCAGACCAGAGGGACATATCCTGGAGAAGATTAGGAGACTGACTTTGCTGTCATGCCGAGAGCATAGGGCAACCTCAGATAACTCTTGGTGCTAGTGCACCTGTTTTCAGGGTGGGTAGAAGGGTTCCCCATGTCGACTTAAAAAAAAATTCATAACCTGGAAGTTGAGAGTTAAGTTTTATTTGGGGCAAAATTAGGACTTAAGCCTGGGAGACTGCATCTCAGGTGGCCCTGAGAAACCTCTCCAAGGAGGCAAGGAGGTATTTCTCTCCTGGAAGACGGTGCTAGTGGAGATTTTTCAACAAAAGGTAGGTAGTAGGGGCAAAAGATGTACAGAAAACCAGGTATCTCAAGTCAAGGATTTTAGCACAATTCTACAGCAAGATGCAAGGGTCTAGACTTACTGGAATCACTCCTTTGATAGGCTATGGGCCAGCACTCTTTGTTTCTTTCCTGAGTTCCCTCAGTGCTCACAGGTTCACCCTTGGGAGTGGCTGCCCTCACAGAAGACTGTGACATCTTTTTGCTTTTAAAAAGAAGAGCAGGGGTGGGTGGGGGGCAGTATTTCAGACAGCTCTGAAATACCACACCAGAGAGGAAAGGGGAAATATCAGGATGCAGTGATAGAGGTGAAGGGGGAGGTGCATGCAGCCATGCACACAGTTTACGGGACTGCTTCTGGCATCATGAAGGTCACTACTAGTCATTGGAGGAGGAGACGTCACCACGAAGGATTTTCATCTTTTTCTAGACATGAGGAGATGCAAGAAATGGGTTCCTAAAATCTCTTCCTAAAAATATGATCTACACCCTGAGCTCTGCTCAGGCAGTGCTAGGGGTCAGCAGTTGCAGTGGCTCATGCCTTTATCTATGGAGAGGACTGACGGCAGGTGCCAAGCTCCAGTTCACACCCACTAGAATTGAAACCGCAGCCAAAGTGGCAAAGATTACAAAGAGGTTTGTGTTCCCAGGATCCTTACAAAGTGATAATGGCGCAGGATTCCTGTCTCAAATGACAAATGGGATAACAAGTGGGCACAAATGGACTTTGCACTAAGCTTGGAGACCCCAATCATCAGAGAAAATAGAGAGATCCAATTAATCCTTAGAAGGAACTTCAGTCAAGCTATGCCAAGAAAGTCAAGAAAATTGGATTAAGTTATTCCCAATTGCCCTGCTCAGCATGTGACTAGCCCTGAGGGACAAGTTAAAATTGAAAGCCATTGAACTTCCCAAGGCCGAGAGAAGGGGCACTTTAGCCCCCTTGAAACAACTCCAGTGCTGCCTCCAAGTAGGAGAAACCATGGTGACCAGGTGCTGCCCACTCCCACCAACCTGTCCTCCACCTGTTCCAACCAGGAGACCAGGTGCATCTAAAACCCTGGAAAACCTGCAGCCATGAGACCAGCTCACTCCTAAGAGGAACAGACCCCACTTGTGATGCTCATCACCCATCTGCCCTGAAGCCATGGCGGGGGTGGGGGGGGTAGTGGGGGGGAGTGGCGGGGGGGGGTCACTCTCTGGGTGCATCACGGTCAAGTGAGGCCGTCCCCATCTGAGCTCCAACCTCTAGAGAGACAACCTGGGCCAACTGAGCTCCTTGACCAAACGTGTGAATCTCGCTCTGACGAGAAGCTTTTAATATGCAGACTAATTGCAGGAATCACTGCTCCCAGGGGGTAGCTAGTGACCTTGGCCAAGGGAACCATATACATCACTGCCACCATAAAACAGGATACAGTCACCCTGGTGACAGTGACCAAGAAGCCCAATGTGGACTTCCAGCTGTGACAAAAGTCTGCTGCCTCCCTGGCCAGGATGGCCCTGTGGGTGACAGAGTCGCCCTGATTGTCCGCCAACTGCCTGGGGAGGGGTCTGTGCACCAGCGGGCAGGGGTGGAGGGGGTGAGGGTGGGGCTGTTGGCAGGTGGATCCACGTGGCCTAAGTGAAGGCGGTGAAGACAGACCCGGGAAGGCCGCTGGGCTGCGGAGACCAGGCCGCCTCACCTGGCAGAACAAACCCGGAGCCCAGCCGGGGAGACAAACCCTTCCTGGCCCCTCAGTGACCCTGAGCAGCTGTGAAACCCCAACGGGCAGAGGCTCAGGGACAGAACAGGTGCGGCTGAGGCCCGGGGGCCCCAGACACGGGTCCAGGCGGTGGGGGGAGAGGCCCTGCTCCTCCCCGGGGTCGTGACGATGTCACACGCACAGGAAGCGGCTGCAGGAGCCGGACCTGCGCCCCTCAGCGCCCCGCAGGGACCAGGAGCAGGACGGGCCCAGAGAGGCGGTGCCACCCGCCAAGCCCGTAAGCAACCCCGGAGTCGACACGGAATCGCCTCATAAAATAAAGTCTGACCTTCTCCTTCCATTGTGCTTAGTCCAGTGCCACGTGCTCACAGGGGGCCTCGTGCGGAGGCCTCACCCTCGGCCCCTCAGACCAGACGCCCTGGAGCCACAGGCCTGCGCCTCCACCTCCGCGGGGCGGGCAGGGCGCAGATACTCAGCTGCGCGCCCCTCCCCCACAGGAGCCCCGCCCCAACGGAGCCCTTCCCCCCACAGGAGCCCCTCCTCTCCCCTCCCCCACAGGAGCCCCTACCCTACCGGAGCCCCGCCCCACAGGGCCCCTCCCCCCACGGAGCCCCGCCCCGCCCCCCACAGGAGCCCAGGCAGCCGCCCCCACCAGCCTTGTGGAGAAAGTGGCCTCGAGAGGCCCAGCTCCCATCTCTCTGGTCTCTTACCAAAGACCAAAGCCTTCCTTTGCCTCAGACCCAAACTTGTCCTCATTCCACAGGTGTGAGCGACACCAGGCAGACGGTCCCCGTTGGGGTCTGACTGGGGAGGGTGGGTAACGGGACAGGAAGAAATGGGACCCTCTTCTGCTCAGTCACGCTGTGTGATGTCCCCTAGGGACAGAGCTAAGGGAGCGGCTAAGAAAATTATTTCTTAAATATGAGTGGGGTCTGCATGTCTCCTCTTCAAGGGATGTTGACTCTTGGAAACGTGCGTCTCCCCTCCTGATAGAAGCCACGTGAGGTTTATAGACCTTCTTGTTCCAGCAGGTCAAAGACTTAAAGAAACAGACCCTCACACGCTCTCAGGCGGGAGTCTTGAAGGAAATCCATTGCCTGGGAGACCCGGGCTTACACCAGACCCAGGAGCCCACCTGTCAGAGCGTTTCCTCCTTCAGACGCCCCCACCCTACAGACCTGAGCCCCAGGAAGCGCCCCTGTCCTCTAAACTGAGGGACTGGGACCTGAGACCTGCCTGACTGGCCAGGGGTCTGGAGCCGGATTCGCAGGAATTAGAGGTTCCTATGAGGACGGGCTTCCTGAAGGGGGCGGTAGAGAGTCGCGTGACCACAGTGGAAGGGGGGCCTCCATAAAACACCAAGGGCAAGAGGACTGGTGTGACCCCCGGAGTTCCCACCAAGGGAGCTTTTGGCAAAAGGCCAATTCTCTCTCTCTCTTTGTTGTTGTTGTGGTTGTTGTTGTCTTTTGTCTTTTTAGGGCTGCACTCGCGGCACATGGAGGTTCCCAGGTTAGGGGTCTAATCAGAACTGTAGCTGCAGGCCTCCGCCAGAGCCACAGCAACACAGGATCCAAGCTGGTCTGTGACCTACACCACAGCTCATGGCAACATCAGATCCTTAACCCACTGAGCGAGACCAGCGATCAAACCCACAACCTCATGGTTCCTAGTCAGATTCATTTCCGCTGCCCCATGATGGGAACTCCCAAATGGCCAATTCTCTGGTGTTCACTTTTTGAATCTTGGATAAGGCACATTGTCAGAGCTGTAGCCATTTCCCTTCTGCACTGAAATAAATACCCTTTGGATGTTGATCCAGCTCCTGAATTAACTGAGTCAGAACACCTCTACCCAGGGCAGAGCCAAGTTCCAGGGAGGCTGACAGGACAGGCTGGGGACATGGGAAAGGGGACAGTTGCCCCACCTACACGCACTGACCTACTGGGGACAGAGCATCATCCTGTCAAGTGGACAGAGGCCCAGAGACTCAGGTCCTGCCCCACAGTCCCGTGCAGGGTGAGCCAGGAGGTCAGGGGACATTCCGCACCCTCTCAGGGAGCCTCCTTAGTGCACAGCTCATGACGCCAGGAGGGGAATCTGTTGTCTGTCACACACAAACCACCCAAGACAAAGGGCCTTAAACAGGAGGCATGGAGCTATTGTTTAGCACAACTGTGAGGGCTGAGGAGGAGGGGTGTTGCTGGCCTCATGGGCTTCCTCACCCACCTGCCGCCAGCTCGGGGCCCAGCAGGACCTGAGTGTCCAGGACAGGACTCGCTTCCATTTGAGGCCTGGGCTGGGTTGGCTGGAAGAGCTGGGATGGCCTGGTCTCTCTCTCCACATGGCTTCTCACCTCAGTCTGCTTATGCTGTGGTGGTCCTGATGGAGACAACTTTGAGCTGAAGTTTAAAGGATTAGAGGACAGCAGTGAGCAGGAAAAAGGGGGCGAGGATAGTGGGAGGGAGGGAAATGATTTATAAGATGTTCCAAGACCCTGTGAGGTAGGAAGAATTATGACACCTTATAGGAAAAAAAGGGGGGGGGGATAATATTAGTTTGGTTAAAAAACAGAATAGAAGAGAAAGGTGGATGTCAGGTCATGCAGGTTCAAGGAGCTGAGAATTTGTTTGTTTTTTTTTTTTTTGTTAATCTTCATACTAAGAATAATGGGAAACCACTGAAAGGTTTTAAGCAATGGAATGCCATGATCCAATTTGCTCTTTAAAGAAAGAGCATGGCTATGTGTTTTAGGAATTGTAGGGAACAGGAAGCAGGCTTTTTCACTCTTGGTACTACTGACATTTCTTTTTTGGGGGGAGCCAGCTATGGCATGTCCAAAACCCTACTAGCAGCTGCCACTCACTGGGGGAGAGGTAGGTAGAAGCTGGAAGGAAACCACAATTCCCTAAAGTTACAACACTTACAGTTGCAAGTTGCCCTGCTGTGCTCTATTGATTTGGCAAAAGCCTTTTGGAGAGCTGCCCTGAATTCAGGAACAATTTAACTTAAAATCATGTTTTTATAAATCCCACCTGCTATATACATTTTAAAAAGTGCTGTATGTTTTCTCACTTTCCATTTGTCCTTGTCCATGGGTAAGGCCGGGTGAGCATCTGCCTCCAGAAACGTCCTCTCAGCAGTTCTCTGTGACCTTTGTTCACTGAACGGGAGCCCCATATTCACAGCCCAGCTGCCAGTGCACCCCTGCCTCCTAGAGAGGCAACGGGGACTGGCAGGTCATGGAAGGTATAGGGCCATCAATAGAGGGGAAGAGTGCCAGGCATTCCTGCTTCCTCGCGGTCCCAGAGTCTCAGATGATTACCTGTAATTGCGTGGGTGTGAGGAGTGGTGGGCAGGTGAGAACCCTTGGGCATCATCGTCACAGGCATTTTGAGGGCAGGAACAGGTCCCTTTAAGCTATATCCAAGCGGGTCTTGCCTATTCCATGTGCCTTTCATTCTTTCTTTTCCTGTGATCAGGGAACCAGTAGAATGTAGATACCACCCCCACCCCCGCAAATGTTGTAGAAAAGCCCATCCTCAGCGAGCCCTGGGTTAGGAGTCCATACTCGGTGGCTACCACACGGCCCTGACTTCACTGTCTACACAGCCCCTCCTGGGACTGCTTAGCCCTGGCCTCTCATTCCCCTGAGGCCAGAAGGACTGGCCTCCCTTCCCCTGCCACTTCCTCCCGGAAGAAGACATCCTGCAGGAAGCCGGGAGAAGCCCTCGCTCAGCCTTGGAAGGCTTCCCAGGTCCATCGCTGACCCCTGTGGCGCGGTGAACCCTGGGTGGCCTGTGATCACATTGCAGGGCACAGGTGGGTGGAGGGCGATTGCCTCTGATGTGGTCAGGGAGCGCGCGGAGCTTCCCCAGGACAGCCAGCCAGTGATTCCCTGCCAAGCACAGCTCCCACACTCCACTCCAAGAGCCCTGGACGAAAGATGGAGAAACTGGTTCAGGCCCCAGCCGTGGTCTGCTGAGGCCCCTGAGGCCTCGTGTACACACCTGCACCCGGCCAGTGACCAAATCCAGCGAGGATCCCACAAACCTTCCCCGCAAGGATCCTTAATGTCCACTGGCTTCCAGACAGAGCCAGGGGGTCCCCTAGCTCCAAGCCACAGGACACAGTGTCTGGGCTGCTTGTCATAGGAACCAGAAAAGAAAAGAGAAAGCAGATTCCTACCTCCTCTCCAGCCACAGGGCCTCTGCCTTGCTGAGCGTGCGTCCACTTAGGGGAGACCCCTCTGGAATGGCATTTTAGTTCCACACAGGTGGGTAGCAGAACAGGTGTGAGTAGTTTAGCAAGAAAGGACCATTTCTCCCTTAAACACCTGCCTTCCAGAGTGGCCTCAAAGCAGACAGAAGCCTCACACTAGCATAGGAGGTGCAAAGCCACCTGTTCATATAACTCCGGCAAATAGTGAAAAACAGCCTTGGAAAGAAGAAAAGAATTCAAAACCAGTGCAAATACTGTAACTCAAGCGGAAGGATTAAGCTTCATCGCAGTAACAGGCAAACAGGGAGAGGTGTTTCCTGTTTGTAATGGGAACTTGAGGGGTTATTTTTTGCAGCCTGTTTGATTCCATCAGATGGTGAGATAGCAGCTTTCTTAGCCTTGTCAAAATAAAAACATGGGAGAAACATCCAGTCTGCTCTAAGCCAGCAAGCACTTATGTTTGAATATCCTGATTTCAGCTGATGGAGGATCAGATAGGATTCTGTTCACAAAATAGCTGGGCACTGGAGGGGCTGTAACTGTGATTGTCTCACTGCCTGCTTACATCCCAAGAAAACAAAACACCATTTCATCAGCATTGATTTTCAATATTTTTGAAATGTTACCTTTACATTTGTTTCATGGAGTAAGAGAAAAGCAGAGGAGGGGGTAGGAAGTCTACAGGGAAAGGAGCCAAGAGAAACTGGACATGGGGAGAGTGGGTGGGAGATCAAAGAGCTGCAGTGGCAGAGCTGGGTGAGGAGGACCAGGGCCCGCAGTGTGGGGACACAGCCCATGGATGCCACGGGGATGAGGGCAAAGACGGGACCAGACCGCCCTTAGACCAGGGCAAGAGGCCTCTGCCCTGAGCCTCACACTCTGGAGGACCCCAGTCCAGCCCCCCACTGACCCCACTGGTCCCCATGGGGAGAAGCCTCTGAGAGCCAAGGGGACACACCTCTCCAGCGCCCCTTCCTCCAGGTGCTCGCTTGGTAAAGTGTGGTCCACAAACCAGCAGCGTCAGCATCACCTGGAGGCTTGTTAGAAATGCAGGCTCTCAGCCTGCCCTCTGCCCACAGCAAGTTAACAGAAGTCTGCATTTTAACAAGATCCCAGGTGGATCATTTGCCCCTTAAAGATCCAGAAGCACTGTCTAGACCACTCAGGTGCCCAGGATCCCAGAACGGCCTGCCCATCCTCCCAGCCCATTTTGAGAACCTGCCTGGGCCTGTGGCCTGAGTCCAGCCTCCCAAGGGTGACAGCGCCAGGCAGCACCTCAGGTGTGAGGAGTCTGGGCTGGGAGAGCCCGTTTGCGAGGGAGGGAGGGGTGGCCAGCACGTGTGAACGAGCTGAGGGTGCTGGATCCTTGCCAAGAGCTAAGCACTGTCAGTTTTAAGCCTGTAAACTCCCTAACACAATGTGCTGTCCTTGCTGTCACTGTATTTGCTGTAAAACAAGAAGGAAGGAAAACTATGCATATTTAGTTAGTAAAGGAAATCTGCGAATTTCAGTAGAACTCGAAAGTGGCCAGAGATGTTCATCTGTTAGACATCCCTATTTCTCAGCATTGTCTCAAATCGCCCAGGTGAACGTTCCTGAAATTGGCTTCCTACTCGGAGGAAAGGAATTCTAGAATCATCAACCCTCCCCTGTGCGCTTGGGTGTTGGCTGGGTTACTACACGTCCAAGTAGCTTCAAACCAGTGAAGACGCCTTTTTCTAAAGTCCACTAGTGGCAGAGTCACATCAGTTAAACCAGGTCTTTAAGAAAATGAACTGGAGTTCATTTATTTTCCTATCAAGAAGAGGCATACTGGAATAAATGTTACTGGCCCAACTCCAGGTAGAAAAATCTATATACCCCAGGGAAAAAGAGAGCCTTCTGGAGACAATGAACTTACACCAGGACACATCGTTGGGCGGAGTGTCAGGGAGCAGGGGTTTGTGTTTCAACTGTCCCTGGAGGCCCCAGGCATCCACTGCTCCCTGCAGCTCTGCTGTTCAAAGAACCTCTGTTCAGAACACAGGGGATCCACAGGGGCCCCTCCCTCCGAAACAATTCAGGGAATGGCACTGTCCTTGGAATTCCATGCATAGGTGATGCTGCGTTTGGCATTATTACATCCTTGAAAAATCACCTACTGCCTTATCCCGCCTGTGTGAAAACTGCTTTCATTAGCAGTCAGCACCTCACTCCACCCGCTCCAGGCGAGGCTGTGCCTGTCTCTGTGCCGTCGCCCCACGCGGGACTGGAGCCTGTGCAGAGGATACAAACCTGAAACTTGTCAGATGAGCTAATACTTGTCCCAACTGTTGTCACTGACATTTTTTTTTCTCTTTTTGTCTTTTTAGGGCCGCATCCACAGCACATGGAGTTTCCCAGGCTAGCAGTCAAATCAGAGCTACAGCTGCCAGCCTAGGACACCGCCACAGCCACAGCAACGCTGGATCCAAGCAGCGTCTGCAACCTACACCACAGCTCAAGGCAATGCCAGATCCTTAACCCACTGAGCGAGGCCAGGGATCAAACACACATCCACATGGATACTAGTTGGGTTCATTCACCACTGAGCCACGACGGGAACTCTCGGTCTTGACATTTTTAAAGAGTACAGGCTTGTGGTTTTGTGGCATGTCCTCAGTTTGGGTTGTCTGCTGATCTGTTTTAGTCCATAATCCTTTTTTTCTTTGTATGGAGCAAGAATACTCTAGACATTATACTATTGTCATGACCTCACACATCAGGAGCCAAGGGTGTCGGTAGGTCCATTATTGGTATTGACTCTGGTCACTTGCTTAGCCTGGTGTCTGCCAAATTTTTCCACTTTAAAAATAGAATTCTCAGAGTTCCTGTCATGGCTCAGTGGAAGCGAATCTGATGAACATGCATGAGGATGCAGGTTCAATCCCTGGTCTCAATCAGTGGGTTAGGGCTCTGGCATTGCCGTGAGCTATGGTGGTCTCAGATGCAGCTCGGATTTGGCGTTGCTGTGGCTGTGGTGTAGGCTACAGCTCCGATTCGACCCCTAGCCTGGGAATCTCCATATGGTGTGTGTGCAGCCCTAAAAAAAAATAAAATAAAATAAAAATAAAATTCTTCCCTAAAGAATTAATCTGGAAAGATACTTTGAGTCTATGAAAACGTCCTATCTCCCCCAATGCCCCATTCACCCTACATTGATTTATCAGTCAATGATGAATTTTGTCTGAATTATTTATGACAGTGATGGCTGCCATAAGGTAATTTCCTGTCAATCTTCCTACATTTGTCAGTTGCTGTTCTACTTCAAAAAAAACTTTCCCTTCTTTTTATTTAGCTTGTATTTTATCAAAATCAGAACAGACTTATGGATTTAAAAAAAAAAATGCATTGTTGCAAAGCGTAAGGTTTAAAAATCCTCAATCCGATGTTGACTGTTCCTTTCTTACTTCCAGCACTTCTAAGATGATATAAACTCCATCTCAGAGACTCATTTTTTGTCCAGGTAGTCTGCAAAATTTAATTTTAAAAATCTTTTTATGTAATGTCTTCCAAAATTAAACATGACTAGGTTTGGACCAAAGCTTGTTTTGGAACACCCAAAGCGGTCATTCTTGAGATGAGTATTTGGCTGGTTTTATGAGCACAGTTGCTGAGTGAAAAAGTCAATTTAGTCAGAACCGTCCAAAATGTAAGCTTTCTGAAGAACATTTTTAGTGTATCAAAGTCTCAATCTTGGTTCTTAAGAAAATCCTACAATACCAGTGTTGACCCCAAGGCAATTCAGATGGGCCTGGAGCATAAGTGGAGGCCTCACAGGGCTGGGGTAGGTAACTGCTTCTACTAATGTTATTTTTCAGTTCTAAATTCAAATACATATATTTTTTCCACAGCTTTTCAACACATATTGCTGTTTCAGTTTTTTGGGGGAAAAAAATGAGGTAATTTTCCTTAGAACATTAGGTTTAAAAAGCAAAAACTCAAGAGTTCCCATTGTGGCGCAGTTGTTAACATATACAACTAGGAACCATGAGGTTGCGGGTTTGATCCCTGGCCTCGCTCAGTGGGTTAAGGATCCGGTGTTGCCGTGAGCTGTGGTGTAGGTCACAGAGGTGGCTCGGATCCTCTGTTGCTGTGGCCCTGGCATAGGCCAGTAGCAAAAGCTCTGATTAGACCCCTAGCCCGGAAACCTCCATATGTTGCGGGAGCAGCCCTAGAAAAGGCAAAAAGACCAAAAAAAAAAAAAAAAGCAAAATCTTAGTTAATCTATATTCTGGGTTTTTGTTTTGTTTGTTTTGTTTTTGTCTTTTTAGGGCCACACCTGCAGCATATGGAGGTTCCCAGGCTAGTGGTCAAAGTGAAGCTATAGCTGCCAGCCAACACTACAGCCACAGCAATGCCTGATCCGAGCTGTGTCTGTAACCTACACCATGGCTCACGGCAACACTGGATCCTTAACCCACTGAGTGAGGCCAGGGATCAAACCCGCAACCTCTTGGTTCCTAGTCAGATTCGTTTCTGCTGCACCACAATGGGAACTCCTATATTGTCTAGTTTTAAACATAAATATCATGGTAACAGTTAATATAGAGGGTAGTGAAGAGAGCTAATCGCATAGCCAGTTTTGTTCTAAGCAGGGGTTCTCAACTATCTGGGATTAAGAATTGGTTTGATTTTACGTTTTCAGCCCACTGTACCCTCATCAGTGATCCCACTGTGCACGGCTAGTGTGCAGCTCAACCACATACACCTCAACCCTCCGCCTGGTCTCTGGGCTGTAAGATTCCCCCCTGTCCTGAGTGTGGATGTCACTGCAGTGTCAGGTGGACACACGTTTCTAGCTCGCTTTAAATTCCCATTCATATTTCAGACCTAGTCACAAACAGTTTGTGGACCAGCGCTAGCCCACAGGCCTTAGTTTGAGTGTCACTGTCATGCTGAATCTTGTCACAGCCCTCTGAGGAAGGTACCCTTCCCATATCAGCTCTCAGACAAAGAAACTAAAGCACAGTGGGCTTCCCAACCTCAGGAGCACACGATTAGCAGGAGCAGAACTTGTGTCCAAACCCAGGCAGTGCCCAGAGGAGCCAGCATTTGACCCTGGAAGCCTGGCTCCAGACCTCGGGCTGCTCCTCGCATGCTTGTTGGATTTTAACTCTATGTGAAAGATAAACAGTTCGGTTTAGGCCATCACGTCAGGACCTCCTCAGACACACCTTCCACAGTCCACACAGCCGCCTTCATCCACACCAATCCTGCTCTCCTCTCCTGGTGATGAGGAGTCACCAAGGTCACTGATTCCATCCTTTGCGTCTGTGGATAATCTTGGTCCATCCATCATCCCAATGAAAGCAGCTGTGCAAGGGTGGGAATTACATCCATTTTCCATGTGAAGAGGCTGAGATTCACAGGTTGAGACACTTACCCAAGCATGTAACTCCAGGTACCAGGCTACAGGGTGACCACAGCCCGTTCTGTCAAGGAAGGTGCCAGTGTGTTATGCCAGCCCCTTAGCTGGTTATCACTCTCCTCTCACTCTCAAGTCTCCCACTTTGGACAGTATATTCTTTGGGCACCCACGTTGCTAGCAAGTGGCAGAGAAAGAACGGACAAGCTGATCTGTGTGACTGACTCCCAACCCAGGGCTTTCTATTATCCCAGGCTTCCTCTTAATATTTCAAAATTATGAAGTTTAGATGGAAGGTTTATTCTCAGTCATTATTCATTCAGCAAACCTTTACTGAGCACCCCCTGTGACAGACCCTGTGTGGAAAGCGTAATTACTAAGTGAATAGGGTACAGTTCCAGGTTTTTAGGAACTCATGATTTAGTAAGAAAACAAACGACCCCTGAACACTCATAATCAGGGCAGGCTATATAATTTACAGGACCCAGTGCAAAATGGAAAAAAGCAGGGTTTCTTGTTTAAAATTTAAGTATCTCAAGATGGTGACATCAGGACACTAAACTAAGTATGGCCAGTGTAACAAATGAGAGGAGTTGAGGGCTTTACAGCAACACGAATTCCCTAGGAGATGACTGATGCTTCCTGAAGAGCTGAACACTGGGCTGACCCCAGAGAATGAGGGTTCCTCCCCTACGTGGACCTGCTCCTCTACGTTCAGACCACAGGGCATGAGAACAGTCACTTAGTCATCTTGACTTAAACGTCAGCCACCAAGAGTGTCCCTCCACAGTACACACACCCCAACCGTCTACTCTGGACTGTGACACACACCGGGGGGACGTGGACACATGACGTCCAATCTCCCTTCAAGGAACTTGCCAGCTGCCAGAAGTGCTGCCAGTGGGCAGCCTTAAACCAGCAGCCCTTCTGGGGGCCACATACGTGCAATGACCCATCATGTGGATGCATAAAGACCAGGCCATTGGTCATGTCAGGAAACCCTAAGGGGGCCACCTTCATCCAGAGCCCCCATGGGGTCAGCTAATGTTGTCTGGGTAGCATCCCAGCTTGATTTTTCCCTCTTCCCTGTCCTGCTTCTTCCCTCCTGATTCCACAAGTGCTGACCCCAAGACACCCCTAATACACATCCGACACAGACTCCACCTGGGTCTGAACTCCACAGAACCAACATGTATCCAAAAAAAAAAAAAAAAAAGATTCCAGTGTTCAGGATTTTTATTTGAAAATTATTAGTTATTCACATACTTACAACTTTAAAAATCCCCAAAGAGAATACAAAATTGCAGAAACAGGACTTTGGGAATGAACACGGTTAGCTTTGGTTTAAAATCCATAATGTTCTCTGACTAAAATGAAATTAAGGTAAATATTAACCAAAGAAAACTATCATGTTGAACCAAGAAAACTGCCATTGATAGGTTAAAACTACTTATGTTCCTAGCTTCAAGCTAATAGAAAAAAAAATAGCCTTAAATAGAGAAACACATCAGGAAAAACGGGTAAAATACATAACTAATAATAAATTAAAATAAAAAATATAAACATGGTATGACATCTAAACCTGTAGGTTGAAGCTAAAGTGTCTAGAAAAAGTGGCCACTATGACTTAGAAAAATAATGGAATTGTCCAATTTAAGAATTTGAGAAAAATCTCTAGGAATGAAAATTAAAAGAAAGATATTATATAACAAAATTTTAAAAAAACAAAGATAATTAAGCAAAAAAACTGACTCTGAAATTAATAGGCAAAGCTGCAGAGATTAAATGTATAAGATATTATGGTTAACTTTATACCAATCAAGCTCAAAATTCACAGGAAATAGATCCGCTCCTAGAGAAATAAAACTTACCAAAAATGAATCTGTAAAAAAAACACACTGCAGAGTTCCATTCATGGCTCAGCAGTTAACAATCCTGACTAGGATCCACGAGGATGCAGGTTCAATCCCTGGGCTCACTCAGTGGGTTACACATCTGGCATTGCATGAGCTGTGGTGTAGGCCACAGACATGGCTTGGATCTGGCGTTGCTGGGGCTGTGGTGTAGGTTGGCGGCTGCAGCTCCAATTCAACCCCTCGCCTGGGAACTTTCATATGCCATGGGTGCAGGCCTTAAAAAAAGACAAAAAGAGACAAAAGAAAAAAACCTGAATAGTACTAGAA